>NC_135859.1:2352500-2377500 GCF_031162955.1 Sander vitreus
AGGGTCTGCGGGAAATCCTTGAGGTTGATGCAAGAACTTACATGCAAGATGTATATAGTGGACAAACTATAGTGCATTTTAAAACAGGGAACAGATAAAATGTGCAAGGGTAAGATTTGCATACATTTGCTGGTTTGCGGTGGCAGTACTTCACTTTTCACTATAAGGCAGGACCCCAAAATGCTCCTGCTTAGGACCCCCAGATGTACAGGGCTGGCCCTGGGTTGCAGATTACATCGAGAAAGATGTATTTGAAATATGGCTGCGCCCTACAGAGATGATCACCCCCACGATGTGCGAGGGAGGCATCCCCATGAGAGAACTGTTTGATCTGATGAAGGCCCCCCCTTGTATCTTGTGGGACCTCTGGTGTCCTTGTGGCAAACATTCCCAATTTACTGAGCCTACCGTAAGCATCACCACATGAGGAGAGGCGACCACGTGAGACACCACCCCTCACCCTCAGTCCCAATCCACAACGACCCCCACACACCAAGCTTTCTGTTCCCTTCCTCTGATCCCCTCCTCCATTTCTCCCATCCTCCAACCTTCCCATCCACTTACAGGGGCTACTGTGTTTATTCTTAACTATTATTAGTGATTGTAAATTAAAACTGACATTTCAATTCCTCTCAAATTAAAGTGACACAGCTGCATTTATATTTGAGGTATTTTAGGCTTGATGACTTTATCCAGAGCAACTTGTGCCAAAGAATAAAGGGCAGCTTCACACAACAACTTCTCTTCACCTCTTTGATTTTTGTTTAAATCAGTCCAGTGGCGGAGCAGCCGAGACAGGGACTGTCAGTAATGCCCCTGATCTGGACTAGTCTAATTTCTTTTTTTTTAAAGATGCAAAAGCTGCAAAAAAGATGAGGAGCAGGAAGAAAAGAGTTTTGGTAAATCATACTTTCATATTTTGATAAGGTAAACCACATAGAGAAATTAAACTGTCACAGTAAACAAGAAAACCTATGAGCATAGGTACTACACACAGAACACAGTAGGCTACAGTTACTTTAATATAACTATAACTGGTTACATTGTCTTGACTCAAACAATGCCATAGTGTTATTTGTAGTAGAAGTCCATTTCGTTCTCAAAATGCTCTCCAAGTATCATGAAAGAACCAGGTGTCACAAATGGTTATGTTTTCTAAAGATCATTTTTTGGGCTTTTCAGCCTTTAATTTTTGACAGGACAGCTAGGTGAGAAAGGGGGAAGACATGCAGGAAATTGTCACAGGTTGAAGTTGAACGCTGGTCCTCTGCGTCAAGGCATAAACCTCTCAGTATATGTGCGCCTGCTCTACCCACTGATCCAACCTGGCTACACAAATGGGTATGTTAATTATATTCATTCCAAACATTCATTTTCTAGCATGAACTCTGATGCAATCAGTGGTGGACTGTAACTAAGTACATTTATTGTACTTAAATACAAATTTGAGGTACTTGTACTTAAGTCTTTTCTTTTCAGACCACTCTCTACTTCTACTCCATCACATCTCAGAGGGAAATGTACTTCACTACAATTATTTTACTAGCTTTAATTACTAGTTAGGCTACTTTACAAATTAAGATTTTTGCAAAACAAAACAAATGAAGAGCTTTTCTTACAAATTAAACAGCAATGAATTGAATTGATTAGTCAATTGACAGAAAATGAATTAACTACTAACAACTATTTTCATAATTGTTTACATTTTTATAAATGGGATGATTTTCTGCTTTTCCTATTTCATAATTTTGAGTATGGACAAAACAAGACCTTGTGAAAGCCTTTCTCACTATTTTCTGAATTTCTACAAATCAAATAATCAATCTATTAATCGAGAAAATAATCAGCACATTAATCCATAACGAAAAAAATCATTAGTTGCACTTGCAGTCCTTGATGCAAAAATAGTTACAAATGAGCTCCACCTCAAAAAAACTATAACAGTAAAACTGCTTTTACATGAATGTATCAGTAATAATATAATACACAATAGTATAACAGTTACAGGGGACATTTTTCTGCATTGAGTGCTTTTACTTTTATCTTCCTGATTATCCTTAGCCTACTTACTTTTACTGAAGAAACATTTTCAATGCAGGTATATGCTATATATATATATATACACACCACTACTGGTCAAAAGATGGGGGACACTTTCCATTCCACTCCATTCCAGACAGAATACCGCTGAGATCAGTTGCATTGTTTTTTTTAATCAGGGCAGCAGTTTTCAGATTACATTATGTGTTTATATAATTGCAAAAAGAAGTGGCTGATCTTTAATGCAATATCTACATTGCCCATTATCAGCAACCATTCATTTACATAATGTAATCTGAAAACTGCACAGATTACATTGGGTAGAATGGAAATTTCTAAGTGACCCCAAACTTTTGACTGGTAGTATATGTATATATATATATATATATATACACTGTAAAAACATACATATATATATATATATATATATATATATATATATATATATATATGTATTTTTGCAGTGTGGTATTAGCAGGCTACTTTTACTAAAATAAAAAAAACTGTGTACAATAGTAGTAATTTGTGCATGCATTTGAGATACTGTATATATTATTCTGGGCAAAGGAAGTTTTAAATTCAATTCAGCATGTGACACTTGTATTAACCCTCCTGGTGTCCTCGGGTCAAATCTGACCCATTTTCAAAAAGATTCTATATCAGAAATTTTGGTTTTCTTTCAACCAATCTTGTCAAAAAGAAGTACCGTGCATGGTTCCATACAACGTAAAATAAATGATCAGTTCACTACTTTCATTTAAATTTGGGAGTTTAATTCAATTTTATAGCATTTGAAGAAAAGAATTGATAAAATAACGTTGGAAAAACATCGGTAAAAGTGACAAAAACATTGAGGAAAGCTTCAAAAACATCAGTGATTTTCATATTTTGACCCAGAAAAACTAAAAAAGTTGCATAGTCGACGGGAAGCCAACACAAAGGTTAACCCTACCTGCTTTTTGCAGGCACCTCAGGACAGACACACACACACACACACACACACACACACACACACACACACACATATACATATATATATATATATATATATATATATATATATATATATATATATATATATATATATATATATATATATATATACACACACAAAAACCCAAACAGCCCCTCCTCCATCAGCTGATGACTGCATAATATCAACCCAGAGCTTGGCAGGAAGTGCATCCTGGTCCTAGCTGGAATATGAGGAGAAGAAGCGTCTTTATACAGAGCAACTGGGACAACGAACTAAGCTTTTGACGGTAAAGTAACCGTTTCAGACACGAGATAAGTGGGACGTTACGGGCATCTCTGGTTGTTGCAGTAATGCGATGTTTCTCTTGGATACACAGTTTGCTTGGCTGCTAATGTTAGCAATCGCGTTAGCTTTTAGTGTTGTTATTGAACGAAGTTTTGTGTTGTTCACGTTAGGTGTGATGATAACCCACACAGCATTTGGATTATGAAAAATTGTGTTAAATTGATAGTTGATGATTGAAATAACTTTTAACGTTTGTTTCAGTTTGTCACGCAACAAAGTTAGCTAATAGCGAAATAGCTAGGAAGCACAGAAGAGCACAAGCTTAGCTAACGTTAGGTCTCGTTAACAGATTTCTTACCAAACTTGATGAGAAACTCTTTCAGTTTAATAAAGCTTTGCTTATTTGGCAATGTGCATATCTATCTTAACGTTGCTCATAATGTTTTAGGAATCGTTTAAGTTCGCTTGTGAATTCGGCTTACATAAAACATGATAAATCCAACAGCACTGGATTTAAACTCAAATTCAAACCCATAACTGGCTAACGTTACTCAATATGATTACGGTTTGTGATCATGCTTAAGAGAACTGTGGGACTTAAAAACTAAACAGTTCCTTAGGTTGAAATCGTATTGTGTACAAGTGCAAGTTATAGGCTATCTTGGATGAATGCCGAAATGAAGAATAGATGCGTTTATTCATACTAAACATAATGTATATCCTGTTTTATAAGAATATGTCTGCCGAAAACGTGAGTGTCTTTAAATATGTTTAACCTAATTCGGCTTCTGACATCAGAACCCATCTGGTTCGCAATGAATAGGACGTAACTGACTTAATAAAATGTCTCAGCAGGTTTCGATTTCACCAACATAACGTTACACAAAACGTCACCCTGATGTTTATTTTCACTTTCTCTATGCTACCACGTGCCTAAGTCTATAAAAAAATTCCACTGAAGTAAAACCAAACTTCTCATAATTTCTTGTAGAAAAAGCATTGGGAGATGGACAGTTATCAGAGAGGACGACCATGGGGAAAGCTAGTCAAAGTTGACTCCAGTGAAACTGTCCTGCTTTTCAACAGAGAATGCACAGTTGGCAGAAAGAAAGGTATGTTAATTTCTATATGTATGCATTATGGAGTGAAATCCTATTTCTTAAAACTTTGTTAACATATTTTACCCTGCTTTAAAAAGCTCCTAAATGTGCTGATGCCTATTAACAAAAGACAGTCCTGTCTGTGTAGCATAGACATTGCTGTCAGTGTCTGGAGCCTTTAAAAACCTCCCCCTTGAAAACACAAAGCCTTCTTTAGTGCGCCAAACTTAGACAGCCCCTTGTGATGATAACAAAAGGCGTCCATTGAGAACATGTGTGCAGAATATTAAGTAGATTTTTTTGTATGGGTTTTTGCTTAAGAAAAGGTTAGGCCTATATTTGCCCCTGTCTCTGCTTTGTTGTCTACTTTTTTTGCAATGCAAATTGACTAGCCTTAATTGGTTAGTTTATGTCTGTACAATAAAAGGCTTAAAATAAAATGTCCACGCAACACAATCTGAGGTTAATCTCAATAGAATGAAGGTGAATTTTTAAGGTGTTTATTTTAAATGATATGCTGTAGATATCAGCCAGAATTGCTGAGAATTTGTTTTGGAATGTTCAGAGGGGGAAAAAAAAGACATTTATATGAATACATGTGTTCTCATACTCTCTAACAGATACCCATTATACTCCCCCAAAAGGAGCACCAAAAAGATGAAAAAATCTTTGTTCTTAGATTGCCCAAGTAATCTATATCATGTCTACTCTGTTTCATTATGTTTTTATTATTTTGTTGCCAGGATGTTATCTCTCCTTCCCAGCCAACAAACTGGTCTCAGGGGAGCACTGCAAGATTGTGCAAGATGAAAGCTCAGGGCTGGTGTGGCTTGAAGACATGAGGTACTAGATATTAAACTAAACAAACCATATGTTGGAGAAAAAAAATGTGTTTGAAAGAGAGACTTTTTTTTTTTTTTTTTACAGCTGTTTAAGTTATGTGTGATTTGAAAGTTGTCCTTTCGTAAAGCAAACACTCGAAAAACTTACAGTGATGCATCCAATTGCACGTTTGTTTTTCTGTAGCACTAATGGCACGGTGATCAACATGTCCAAACTGGTCAGGAAGCAAACTCACATGCTGCAGAACGGCGATGTCATCTACTTTGTATACAGGAAAAGTGAGCCAGAACAAAGTGAGTTGTTCATTTTGTTAGCCATGAGAATAATGTTTATATGCATTTATAAGAAGGAGAGAGGGATAACATCTTCTCTTGTCACCCTGTAGACATTGCCTATGTTTACCACTCAATCAAAACAGAGCAAGCTATTTCACAACACAGTTACGGTAAGTAGCCAGGTAGTTCCCCACAACTCCTCCGTCGAAATGTACCCACTTTTAGTCCACCGCTGTATTGTGGCTCACTACTAACTGCCACCCTGTATCTAAACTTCAGACATGGAGAGGGCAGCCTGCAGTCCTGCTCCTGTTCCCCCTTCAGAGATGTCACTTTCTGTGGAGCCTGTAATGCTCACAAAGGCTCCTCGGGATCCAACTAGGGAGGAACCTCAGCCCTCCACCTCCACTTCCCACTTCTGTATTGGGAGTCCTTCCACTTCTGGTCTCGTGGCAACCACAGCCTGCCCCGCCTCGGGTATGTTCTCTGCAAACACACTGCTGAAGAGGGATGCTTTTAAGAGTTATGTATTATCTGCTTTAGCTTTTCCAACATTTTAGACAGATATGGTAATAATAACGGTCCAAAATGATGTGAAAAAGAGACGCAAAACTACCACAAACCGACTACAAAGTGACACCACATGGACCACAGAGACCCAAAACAACCCCAAAGAAAACAAAAATGGCACAACATGACTACAAAGAGATGCAAAAACCCACAACGAGACACAAAATGCATGGGGAAGTTGCATTTTTTTAACATTCCCTTGAGGAAAAACACCTAAACCCCACGCCAAATATGCGCACCTAAGTCTTCCACAGAGCTAGGGAAAACACTGCATTACACTTTAATACATTTACTTTGTGAAGTTTTATGAATGTACACAGGCCCGTATCCAGGATTTTAGCCATACATAATAAACCTTTTTTTTTTTTTTTTAATATCCCTGATCTAAGTATGCACATATGAAAAGCAGCTATGGTAAAACAGTAGCTTCAGATGCTAAACTAGTTGAAACTATACCCAAAAACCACCACGTTGACCGAAGATCGTATAGTTAGGACGAGATAATCGCTTCACCGCCTACTCAGTCACCCCCCACCCACAAGCGATGACGGTGATGATGGCAGACAGAGGAACAAGTCCTATCTTGGCGCTGTACAAGTTTATTTGATGCAGTTAAATCAGTGTTCTTAATACTGTGGTCCGAACGTTGATGTCCTTAATGGTAGATACGGCCATTAATGTACAAATTAGATTAGATAGACTTTATATGATTCCAACTTTGGAAATTTCAGTGCTACAGCAACAAATATAAGACACACAGCACACATACAGAATATACAATAAATAATAAATAGGATAGAATACAAGAACAACGATTAAAAAAATATACACGGGAAAGAATGTACAAACATATATATATATATACATATATATATATATATATATATATATATATATATATAAATGCCGAATAAAAAAAATATAACCTACTTAAATAGTATTTATAAAATGTATAATTTATGAACGATTTGTTAATCTTTGTTTATATATATATACACACACACACACACACACACACACACACACACAGAGAGTACAGTTTGATTCCTTTGGTGGGATGAGTGCTCTGTGGGGGTGTTCTGGTTTCTTGGCTTCCCAGAGTCTACACAATGCTTCTTTACATCTAAAGATGACTTTGAACAGATAAAATATTTATATCCAATCATTTCTCCCCATCTCCACTTCTTCCCTTTCTGAATTGTGCCCAGGGCTTCGTGACCCTGCTAGTTTTATTGTTTGTTAGGTTCTTACGTGCATTAGTCACAGGTGTTGTACTTTAAATGGTCACACTTCATTTCAGCTATTTCTGGAGATTAGGTCTAGTGTCTTTGTCTCGAAGAGAGGACCCCTCCGCTCTCTGACAGGATGCACATTGGCTTTTCTAACTTTCCTGTTTTGGCTCACTCACATCTCCCTTACTTCATCATTGTTCAAACTACGAATAGCTTTTAACTAGGGCTGCTTGATTATGGGGGGGGGGAAATCATAATCACAATTATTTTGTTCAATATTGAAATCGCGATTATTTAACACGATCATTCATTGAATTTTGGAAAGATGTTGCATTTAATTAACTTAAAAACAGGGAAACGGGTGAAAACACCTAGAACTGTGAAATCTCCCTTACTACTTTTCCCGTTGAAATTCCTCTTCAGGACACAAGACAAAATAAGAGTTTACTTGCAAAACGTATTGTGCAAAACATTAATTTCTTTTTCTCGATTATATTGTTTTTGTGATCGTTAGGAGCCAAAATCAAAATTTGATTAATTTGACAGCTCTACTTTTAACCTGCGAGTCTCCCTACACAGAGAGATAAGTTCCCTCTTCAAGTCTGCTAAATTGCAACATGACCACAATGTGTATTTAATGAGCAACCATATTGATACGTGATTGATAGGGAATCTTGCTAAACGTACATAACTGGATAGAAAAGTGAGCGTGGACCTGTATATGGGTCTGGATCCCACGGTGTGATTATAAAGTGAAGTTACATTTGTCTGATTAATTGATTACTTGACAGACATTACAGGACTAAACAAAACCGTATTTAAGAGTATTAGTATAGTAAGTATTCACAATAAGAGTGTACTTTCCCCCTACATTGCCTGATAACGTCATTGTGATGACAAGACTCCGGGAGTCACATATATCTGGCCCCCCATAAAATCACAACACGTTGTCTTTACACTGTTTGTGAACCTTTTGGACGCAGCCAAGCTAGCCTAAGATATGAGAGTGTTAGTCTCGCATTGCCAGACCTTCCTCCACAGCACTGCAGAGGAGGGTCTGGCTAGTCCACACAGCATTCTGGGATGGGAGAAAAACGTGCTCTGGTTTATTGGCATTTCTTTAAACCAATCACAATCATCTTGGGCCGCGCTAAGCCTCGGACTCAATAACAGTACCTCTGCAAAATAGCCTCAGGAAGGAACTTGTTTTGGTGGAACATGTGTACGTTCAAAAGGTTGTTTTAGTCGTGCAACACAAAACTCAGATTGGACAGATATTCTAGCTAGCTGTCTGGATTTACCCTGCAGAGATCTGAGGAGCAGTTAACCATAGTCCTCACAAATCGATATAGACTGTGAGAGTGTTAATGGTCTTCTCACAAAGAGAGCGCATGAGCATGTTTCCCAAAATGTCAAACTATTTCTTTAGAGGCACTACAGTATACGCTATGTTAGATTAACCCAAAGGTAGTTTATTTTGATTGTCTAAAGTTGGGTTTGTTCAATACGTCCAAAAAAAATAACATCTTGATGTTGCAGAGTATTTATTAAAATAGAATTGTAATAATAATTTAACTTTAATTTCCTTTTCAGCCTGTGTGGTTACAGTTATCCAGCCACCCCCTGTATCGTGTCTGTGTGAGAGATGGAGGATTCACAGGATGTGTAAATAAAGAACTCTCTGATCAAAGTCATTGATGGAAACAGACGTGCTGACGGCAGCTGATCGATACTTAAACTCAGATTGTGGTGGCCAAAACGTGTCCAGCTGGAGATTATCACACTATCTTCAGCCAGTCTGCTTTCATCTGCTATGTGCGTTGACTCCCCCCAATGATGATCCAGGATACTATGCATCCTGACAAAGTTCCCTTGGCCTTTAGAATTAAAATAGCCCCCCCACATCATCACATACCCTTCACCATACCTAGAGATTGGCGTGGGGTACTTTCCATAAGATCATCTCTCAATGCAAATCAAACCAGCTATTAGGCTAACTGAAATAAAACCATGCCAATCTCTAGGTATGGTGAAGGGGATGTGATGATGTGGGGGGGCTATTTTAATTCCAAAGGCCAAGGGAACTTTATCAGGATGCATAGTATCCTGGCTCCATGAAATAACTGGCCTTTAGAAATAAAAACCTGCCTGCCTCTATGGGAATTTAACATAGGGGTGTACTGACTTATGCCCCCTGTATTTTAAGGAAGAACATTTATTTATTTATGATACATTATTCATTCACAAAGAAAATTGGCCTTAAAACCTTAAAGGTTGGATTTTCCTCTTTTTTTTTTTTATTAAGGCATTAAGATCAATTTCCAAAAGATGATATTTTTCTTTTTTTTTTATTCCTCTTTTTAGTCAACTTTAGCATGGGTGTATTCACTTATGCTGAACACCTTAACTGAGCCATTCCAAAAGGTTGTTGTAATTACCCTCAAAGTGACGTATGATTTATTCAACTAAGATCAGTCTCTTGTGACTTGTTTCGTGGTCAATGTACTTACTAGCTGATAGAGTAAGTGTCCTTTTTAGTTGTGTGTTGTAGCGCTTCTGAAGGTGATGTCATCAAACCCCTTCCACACTACCGAAGTAGCACCTTTTGTACAACCCACTCCTCCACAGTGAAGCTTGTATATGAGTCTTAACCTTTTCGACTGAATTCTTCGGTCGTTTACATACGTCAACACGAGCCGTTGATAGTATTAACATTGTTTGACCCAGGTCTGTTCCTCCATGTAATCAGGCCCAGCTAAAGATGCTGCCCCAGCAGAGGAAAAAGACGTGGACAACATGGAGCCAGAAAGCAAGAGGAGGAAAACTGGTCACGGTAAATACTTTTTACTTGGAGATTAACCTGGTTTTCTTTGATTCCTCACATTAGATTTGGGGCTCTATTTTCTAGGCAGCACAGCGACCAGCGCAAGCAGCGCTCTGACTGTTGAGATTTGCTTGGCCTGTCTGTGTGGTATTTTTAGTGCAGAGCCACAGTGCTCAGGTGGGAGGAGTAGGGTTGGGTATCGTTGGTGCTAAAGCGATACTTTTAAAACGGTGCCAGTGCCTGAACCGATACTATTTATAAAAAAAAAAAGAAGAAAAAAAAAAGTGTATTGTTAAATAGCGTCACGTGCAGAAATCCTCTCTTTTTGTTACCCCAAACACATCTTTTCATCCTCAAGCCCAGCCTGGAAGGTTTTTGTAAGCCAAACCAGACAACTGCCAAAAACCTATGACTCAGTGCAACATGTAATCTACAGTTATTGTGTTTACAGATAAAGATTATGATTTGGACTTGCCACACACCTCCAGCACAGAAGTAGTCGGGTCAACTAAGGGAAGTCATTTGTCTAAACTGCCAGTGGAAGGGACTAAGACAGACAAGATGGAGGAGAGCCTGACGTGTGTTATTTGCCAGGACCTACTGCATGACTGTGTCAGGTAAGCTCTCAAGGACCCTGGCATCTGCACAGGCAACCAAGGTTGGGGGGCTTGGAAGGCACTTTACATGCATGCAGCATGTCACCAAATGCCAATAGTTAGTTTAATTCTAAGTCTCATGTTTTTTGCTTTAGCTTGCAGCCTTGCATGCATGTCTTCTGTGCCGCCTGCTACTCGGGCTGGATGGAGCGTTCGTCTCTTTGCCCCACCTGCCGCTGCCCTGTGGAGAGGATTCGTAAGAACCACATCCTCAACAACCTGGTGGAGGCCTACCTCATCCAGCACCCAGGTTTGCACAGATAAAGACCATTTTGACAGCGTCTTTTAATCATGGCACATTATTTAATTCCAAATGCCAGCACCTTTTATTGTCTTTAACTGAAAAGGTTGTAGATAGCCTTACACAACACACATTTAAAACATTGTGTCAGCAAAATGCAGCTGTGGTGGAGGTTTTTCTACCAAAGCTGACATAATAGAGATTCCAACAAGAGCGAAGGAAGACCTGCTTACCTTTTTGTATAGTTTCCAAACTGGTACACATTCCCAAAAAAGTTCTTATTAGATATTGACTTTGTATATGTTTGCATGTCCCTTTCTGTCCCACAGAAAAGTGCCGCAGTGATGAGGACCTGAAGAGCATGGACAGCCGTAACAAGATAACTCAGGACATGTTGCAACCAAAAGTGGAGCGCTCTTTCTCAGATGAGGAGGGCAGTTCCGATTACCTCTTTGAGCTCTCTGACAATGACAGTGACTCCTCAGACATTGGGTAAGGTCTGGTTGTTTGTATTTGGACCAATCCAGTGGTTATTTTGGCACCTGACTTTAATTTTGTTTTATTTTTTAGTCTTGGTCTTTTGATGAAAATGTATTTTAGTATTAGTCAAAATTTAGTAATTTGATTTTTGCATTTCAGCAACCCTGTTTCCCAGTGTGTTCATGAGATCGAACTTGACAACAAAAAACAGAAAGGCATACTTGTCCACTAGCAATAGGAAAGGAGTCCATCGCTTATTTTTAGCTGGTTTTCCTGCATTTAAAAAATATACACACTAATTGTGATGAAAAATAGTATTAGTCTAATTTTCTAGGCACTGTTTTCTTGTTCCTACACACAGTGTCCGTGTCCCTCTGCTCTGCAGGAATACAACAGACCTTCCTCAGTAAATCTGCTCCCTCTCTGTGGTTCCATTACCACAGCTATGTGTTCTCTCCACTGCAGAGCAGTCAATCATTCAGAAGCAAACAGAAGGATACTCGGAGAGCGCAGACCTCCGCCAAGGCATGCCCTATCTCACAATGTTAATGTTCCATCTTAAATGGGCATGGTTCACGTGAATGTACCCATTCCGTAACTCATTTTTCCACTTATTCAGACACACATGCCCTATCCCGCAATTTAAATAATTTGTGTTTCCACCCGGTGATTCGGATCCGCTACAAAATTGTTAAGGTTCTTCTTTGGCCCGTGCTTCACCCTTCCACCAAGTTTCATGAAAATCGGGCCAGGAGTTTTTATGTAATCCTACTGACTGACAGACTCCCTTCCTTCCTTCCTTCCTTTTCTTCCTTGGCGGAGGTTAATATCCATAGCCCTTGATAAAGTCACATCAGCTTACCTTTTTAATAAATGTCAGCATGCTGCCTGCATGTTTTTGTAGTTTGTCCCAGCTGTTTTGGTGTTGCATCTCGTCTGACTCTAAGTGGGATTGTAGATGAATTTAGTCCATAAATCTGGTTCCAAGAAACACTAACGTCGGATAACATTACCGACAGAGACATAACATTACTGATTGCAAAGTGCTTCTTATTATCAGTAGTGCAACAGGTCAAGCTGCTCATCAACTTCTGAACTGAAGAGCTATTTTTGGGCATTGGATACTTTTAAAGAGCTAGAGGATAACCGTGTGTGATTCTGCAGATGCATGCAGCTCGCAGACTTTGCATTAAATAAAAAAAAAAGATGCTGCTATACATGTTTTGTTATGTATACGTTTTGTCATAGTTCTTGTTTTTGATTGGTTACTTTTTATTTAGTTTTAATCTTATTTTTGATCGTTGAAATATTTTTTTTTGTCATAGTTTTCGTTGATGAAATTAACACTGTAGGAAACATTCTTAGATATTTGTTATACTCTGTTGCATAGGCAATGATTACAAAAACTAGAAAAGTAAGAATGACATGGAAACGGCGTCAATGTTTTCTGCTTGTTTAGTGAATAACGTCTCCATGTGATGGTTTTTTTTTTGTCTCCAGTCAGCCTCTAGTGATTTGCAGACAGTGTCCTGACTACAGGAGGGAGGTCAGTCAGGTGATGTTTGCTACAGGTTCCAACTACTGGCTACCTCGTCTGCCAGCTCCACCGCCTATACCTCCTCCACCCAAACCAGCAACTGAGGAGGGGTCTGCAAAGCCCACAGGGGAGCAGCCCTCAACATCCTTTGACATCCTCTCAGGTGATTATGGGTATAGATTAGGTGGGAATATCAGTATCTAGAGTTAAAGGCATAATATGCAGGATTTTTACTAAAAAAAACAATGTATAGACTTATGTAGGTAAAAAATAATCCCTGTTAATCATCATGTATCAGCCGTGGTGTCTGAATCTGCAGAGACCCTGTCCTGCATTTCCTCTGTTGTGTAACCCCCAGCCAATTACAGTGCGTGAAGCCTGTTCTCATTCCCACGTCGTTTCATAGCGGTTACGTTCTAAAGCCCAAAGGGGTGTGTGTGTGTGTGTGTGTGTGTGTGTGTGTGTGTGTGTGTGTGTGTGTGTGTCTTTAGAACGTAACCGCTGTGAAACCATCAGAAAATAGTTTTCCCCTCTTATTCACGACTTTGCTCTTGCTAACACCGCTCCCTCTCTTCATTCACTCTCTAGCTCGCTCGACCACCGCTGCTCTCTCTCTGTCTTTCTCTCTCTTTTTCTGGCTCGTTGAGCCAGGAAGGAGGGGCCAACTTTGAACGCTGTGTTACATACACCACCTGAAAAAAGTAACATATTACTACTACTGTTTACCTTTCACTCAATGGCAAATTGCAGGATACTTCATTCTGTTATAATACCAAAAACTATAAGCAAAACTTGCCGTGTGTCCTGGAAGTGGGGAAGAAGCATCTGAAAGCCCACTTAAGCACAACTGTGAAGATCCTCCCGCCTACCTATCATGTCTTAGCTCCTGTCTAAAAACTTGTTCTGCTCCCGTCCTGTCTGCAGCTCCTCAGGAGTACCGCTGCCTCCCTCAGGGCTTCCATCTCATGTGCCACTGCTGCCTCCAGCCAATGCCAGACAGACGGGCCGAGCCAAACAGCGAGCAGGTTATTGCTCAACAATGTGAGTGGTCCTTGTTAGTCACTCTGCAGAGATGTAAATGAATATGGTTGATAGAATTGTACTGTCATTCAGAAAACTGTAACTAAAGTGAAATAGAAATGGAGTAAATATGGGACTAACTAAAATTCATAGATAATATAAGCCAGTCAATGTTACTTTTAAATTATGTAAGGCTATTCAGTATGAAGACATATTTTACATGCATACTTTGAGGTATGTAGTACATGTAAAATCAGCTGATAGTTAAAGTACAACTCTGCCAGCCATTCACAGTGTTGCCGTTCTTAAACTCCGTTCGACAACAAACGACAAAAACTTCGAGCTAGCCAGGTACACGCTGAAAATGGCAAGTTTTTTCTTTGTCATTTTTTTTTTTTTAGCCTTTAATAGACAGGACAGCTGTAGACAGGAATGGGGGGAGAGAGAGGGGGAAGACATGCAGAAAATGGCCGCAGGTTGGACTCGAACCCTGAGCTGCTGCGTCGAGGACTGAGCCTCTGCAAATGGGCGCCCGCTCTACCAGGTGAGCTACCCAGGCGCCCAAAATGGCAAGTTTTGAAGAAAATTTGGATCATGCAACAAGGCAGGCCTGCTTTGGTTCTTTCAGGGAATGTTGTAAAGATTTACAAAGAATATGTTTACAGCATTTAGTCTCCAACTGGGTCGTTTTGGGACTGATTGGCAGTCTATGGACAAAAAATACACACGGCGATACACTGGTAAGAACAAATGACGTTTAGCCATGTATCCAGCTAATTATTTTATTTTATAAATGTTTTTTTTTTTTTAAGATAATTTATTGCCATTTTAGGCCTTTATTTTTGACAGGACAGCTTAGACATGAAAGGGTAGAGAGAGGGGGAATGACATGCAGCAAAGGTTCGCAGGTCGGAGTCGAACCCGCGGCGTCGAGGAGTAACCCTTTGTATATGGGCGGGCACTCTACCAGGTGAGCTACCCAGGCAACCTAACCAGCTAATTTAAGTAGCTAACTTCACTGTACTGTGTGAACAGTTAACTTCATTTAATATTGTATGTGGCGTTTTCTTTTGCGGGGTGCTAATGTTTCACCAAAACAAGTTCCTTCCTGAAACCATTTAGCAGAGCTTTCTCCTATTTCTCCTATCCAAGAATGTACGTGTGGTGTAGCCAGACCTTACTCCACAGCGCTGTGGAGTTAGGCCTGGCAATGCGAGACTAATTGTTGCCAAAGCCCATTCTTCACCAAGAACTGTATGCATGATGTGCTCTGTGTGTTGGCAGGTGTGATGTGCCAGCAACCCTTCTGTCACATGTACTGGGGTTGCCAGAGGATTGGCTGTCAAGGCTGTCTGGCTCGATTCAGTGGTATGTATCTGCATCAGCAAAACAGCCCCAGGGGGATCTCCGCTGTTAGGCTCATTGCTGGGTAGAAGGCTTCGACCAGTATGGGATTTTGTTTTGGCTGATGGTAATACAGTATACACCTTTTTAATTGGAGGGGCTGATTCCCAAATAGTGTCCAAATGCATTATCTGTAATTGTGATGATTGTCAGCCTCTGATTATAAGCACTCTGGGTTTCCCAGAAAATATTGTTCTGGGCAGATTGAAAAAAAAATATATATATTCCCTCATAATTTGTATGAAAGAGATGTCACAGCAGAATAAAAATAGGTTATTTTCTTTAACAACAAGCAAAGTATTATATGTACACACTAAATGTGCAACATATTTGAGATATCCAACCTTGAGTAATATTAATGTAGTTACAAGACACTGGCTGAGTTGAGGTATACTCTTTCTTTTTACTTTTAGTACGTACTGCAGCACAAAGTACGACCTGCTGCATGCAGTATACAATTGTGACATACTACTTGCTCATACTGTAACTAGGTATCGCTAATTATTTCCCGACTCGATTAAATTCTCAATTAGGTTAGCAACATTTCAGTTACAATTTTGCTTGGATATAAAAGAGATTCTCAGAGAACTTAAGTTGTAAATTGGACAAACAAGGAAGGAACCTTTTAAACTATATTTTTTAAATGCACCAGATTAATGTTTACAATAATAATTGATTTTGGGATTTAATTAAACCATCACTCAAACAAAGATTGATATTAATTGGAGAGTCTATCATTTTAACCCTGTTCATAACACATAGCACCTTGAACTTTAACCCTCTTGCTCATATATGCTGCTCAAAGGATTGTGGGTCAGAATGGCCAGAAAAGCGTGCTGGCTTGCATACTGCAAAATCCGACCGGATGCAGTAGGACATCCTGGAACTTTAGGTTTCTTTTGTTAGACATTATATGTATTGGGATTGGAGACGTAATAACTCTTTTTCTGGCATGCTAAATAGTATGGTAGTATGGGAATTGGAGCACAGGGAAAGTGTTCCTACAGTCAACACAGACACAGACGAAAGCAACTCTATTTCTTATGTAGAAAGTGTTTGGATTTTGGATTTGCAGTCAAGCATAATACATATCTGAAAATACAGAGGGTGTGGATTCAGAATGCAGACAAATAATATTTCCTCTGACAACATATTTTTTTTTAAACCTTTCATGCTATGCTCCTCCTAGTGATTGGTTTTTTTCTGATTGGTCAGGAATCAAAACGCAGAAGACACTGAGGGAACTATCTTGCACCCGGCGCAGCGCAGCACAAAGCCCGACGCAAGTGTCTTTGCTAGTTTAAGACCGATGCAGTTGTCAGTTTCCCGTCCAGCAGCCGCGTCATTTAAATAGCAAATGCACCTGAGCCCATCTGTGCGCCGGTGGGCGTGCTGGTCTTACAGGGAGGTGTGTTCAGGTGCATTCTGGGCATATTGCTATCTTGAGGCAACGGGAAGTGATCGCGCCATTGACCAACAAAAACCTGGTCTGAAGTCAATAACGCAGCATTTCATTGTTATTTTAACAGAGCATTAGTAAAATGCTCCTAGGCTCGTGCACAACGCGCGCACACTATGCTTGTTACACACACAGGGACGCACAGCAGCACACACACATGCAGAAGATTACAAATAAAAAATATTACAGTGGCAATCCTCCATCATAATAGCAATGCTCCAAGGTCCAAACGCGCCTGGCTTTTAAAGGGAATGGGAGATGATCTCTGATTGGTTGATTGCATGTTACGCCCAAAACACACCTCTGATTAATGAAGACACTAAGTAGAACCATGCGCCCGGTGCACGGACCCAATTTTTCCTCCGTCAACTGGCAAAGGTGGATTTGGACACGCCCTAAACGCACCTGCGCCAGGCGCTTCACGCCGTGCACTTATATCATTAAAATAGGGCCCTCAGAGTCTCTGATTGGCTATAAATTACAAACACAGGATCATGTGCCATTAAAGTTTCACCCGGGAAGGAAAACACTGACGCTTCCCTCCTTGTTCTTTCACCCGAGGTCATCTTTGATCTCTTCTCATCCTTTCCCACCAGCTGCATCCACCAATTACACTTCTCTCACACACATATTTCTTTGTTCTAGAAGATACATGATTATCACACAGGAACAAGGATGCTCCAGCCTTCCTTTCAGGCTACTGTCTTTCACAATGAGCTTTCTTGTATTTCAGTTTCAAAACAACCTCAATATCGTTATCATTTTATGGTGGATATGAGACACATCTATTCATGCTAGCAAAAAAAATATAACAGGAATTTCCCTAAAAGACTCTGTAGTTCCTTGGGGATGATTTTTTGCTTCCTGTAGCTGTATAGTTACTGTCTCTGTCTCATCTCTGCTTCATATTCTCTAGTGATTTTAAAATGAACACCTGAAGCAACACGCCTGTTAATTCCATCTTTTTAATAGGCTTTATTGTACACTTAAAACTGAAACAGGAACCTGTCCCTATTTAAATCTGCACATGTTAATGCTAAGCTTCCAGTTTCTTCTACCAGTGACCGGTGATTTCTTCTATTCTTTTTTTTTTAACTGTTGCTCATAGGGGTGTAAGAAAAAATTGATACACGGTATCGCGATATTTTATTTAGCAATACTATAATGATTTTCAAAAACACAATATCGTGTTTTTTTTTTTTTTTTTAGTTTACGTGCAAAAATATTCATGTAAGACAGTGGTTCACGTTTATGTTGTGTTTAAACCCCCTACCGCTAGATGGCTATGCTGAGACACACCACTAGTGTCCTTGCCTAACAGTGCCTAGCAGTGCCTGACTTTTTGCTAGAAGCTAACAACGTAGCTATGGCTGAACTTTGGCCTACTTTAGAATATAAACATCAGCTCACTAAGAACCTGGGAACCACAATCTCAAACTGGCAGTTTGATTTTCTGTGTACTGAATTGTTTACCTAAAGTAAACTTCTTTGACTTTTATGCACATCATGTCTTTTTTTAAATATTAATTTTTCTAAAATTATACTTTAAAAAAATCCCAATACCTCACGCACAGTATCGAAATATATTGAATCGTGACCCATGTATTTTGAAACGTATCCTATCGCCAGATTCTTGCCAATACACAGCTCTAGTTGCTCAGAGTATCTTTGCCTCTTTCTTCCCTTTCAGTGCCTTTTCATTTACCATTAACCACAGCGATGTGTTCCCCATGCACAAAACAAACCCTTCATACAAAATAACATGTATTTGTAAAGATGACATTTTTTTACTACCTAAAGGCCTCAAAGACCATTACAAAATATCTCCGCCATCTTACTGTACCCAATCAACCTTTTTGTGACAGGTGATTCATGAACGGCGGTGCAGCTTTCTCTGATATTTATTAGTACTGCTATTTTATGTTAACCTGGCCCACCAGATGGTTTGTTAACACCGAACCATCTGAGAAGCCATAAGTGGAAACTGTTTGGGAAATGGCAGGCACTTTTTAAAAAACACCTGGCAGGTGATTGGATGAACCATCTGTCTCTCACGTCTGCTATTGTTGTTTTGACCGAACAGTCTCAGCCGTCACACACACACCTAAAACCCGCCCGTAGCTGCCAGTAGCTCCTCGCAGGACGCCGATTGGCACGGAAAGCTGGTAGTCCGGACACAAACGCGTTAGGTTGGAGCCTGACAAGGTGGATTTTTGAGTGATAGGTGATCTCGTGATATGGCCAGAATACAGCTGCCGTGCAAAGTTCATTTTATGTGTTGTAGCAAATGTTTCACAGTTCCAATCCACAATTATTTTTTTTTTTTCCCTTTTTTTTCAGAGCTCAATCTGACAGACAAATGCCTGGATGGTGTGCTGAACAACAATAACTATGAATCAGAGATCCTCCAGGTAAAACCACTATCTGTACATGTCCGATATCCCAAGGAGTTCATCATTTGTTGTTGAATATTTATTTGTATATTAGCATTACATGTTTTTTTTTTTTTTTTTTTATTTTTTTTATATTTTTTTTATTTTTATGGATAGGACAGCTCAGATATGAAAGGAGAGAGAGAGGGGGGGAAAACATTCAGGAAACTGTCCCAAGTCGGACTCAAACCCTGGACCTCCTGTGTTGAGGAATACAACCTCTTTATATGTGCACCTGCTCTACCAACTGAGCTAACTGGCAAAATGCATTACATGTTTAAGTCAGCGGCGTAGAGCTTACTACAGTGCTGCTCATGAGTATAGGAACCCCTGCTAAAGTTGACTAGAGGAATAAAAAAAATCACCTTTTGGAAATTGATCTTAATGCCTTAATTGAAAAAATTAGGAAAAATCCAACCTTTGAGAACACCAATTTTCTTTGTGAATGAATAATGTATCGTAAATAAATAAATGTTCTTCCTTAAAATACAGGGGGCATAAGTAAGTACACCCCCAAGTTAAATTCCCATAGAGGCAGGCAGGTTTTTATTTCTAAAGGCCAGTTATTTCATGGAGCCAGGATACTATGCATCCTGATAAAGTTCCCTTGGCCTTTGGAATTAAAATAGCCCCCCCACATCATCACATCCCCTTCACCATACCTAGAGATTGGCATGGGGGTACTTTCCATAAGATCATCTCTCAATGCAAATCAAACCAGCTATTAGGCTAACTGAAATAAAACCATGCCAATCTTACTTATGCCCCCTGTATTTTAACATTTTATTTATTTACAATACATTATTCATTCACAAATAATTGGTGTTCTCAAAGGTTGGATTTTTCCTAATGTTTTTCAATTAAGGCATTAAGATCAATTTCCAAAAGATGATTTTTTTTTTTTTTTATTCCTCTTTTTAGTCAACTTTAGCATGGGTTCCTATACTCATGAGCAGCACTGTATGTATAACACGTGTAATTCTAACTGGGACAAAGTATTTCCATTTGTGATGCTCTAAAACTCTTTGGATCTGTGTGCCCACCAAACAGCTTTTGCTACTCTAAACTAAATAAACTCTCCAGATTACAAAATGTCAACTTCATCATCATTCAGCAAACGGAAGACTCCACCTGCAACCCATGCTAAGAATGTGATTTTCGTTTTTCTCGCTACTGACAGCACTACGTGACAACAAACAACATAGCTACATGTTGAAATCGACCGGAATTTTCCTTTTTAAGTAAAAGTATGTAAGTGTCCTCAGGAAAATGTACTTGGAGTACTTAGAGTATTAAAAGTATTCAGCGCAGAAAAATTCTCACATTTTAGAAACGATTCAAACCGTTCTGTCAATAAACTTAAGTTTAATCAGCTAATCATTTCAGATGAACTTGTAGGCCGTTATACTGTTGGGTAGGTTAATTATAATAAAACATTGTATTTAAACTACATGTGTTTTTGTGTGCATAAATCTTAATGTGTAAAGTAACTGAAGCTGTCAGATGAATGTAGTGGAGTAAAAAGTACAATATTTCTCTCTGAAATGTAGCTGAGTAGAAGTAGAAAGTGGTATTTGTCCTTTAGTACAGTACATGAGTAAGTTACTTAGTTACATTCCAGCACTGTACATGTCCGTCGTACGCGAAGTTAAGATGCTGCTGTTTGTGTGTTTCCATCTTTCCATCCAGAACTACCTGTCCTCCAGAGGGAAGTCATGGAGAGATCTGCTCCAGGAGTCTCTGCAGAACTTGCAGCAGGGAGACTACTATCTGTCAGGTGAGCCTTCAGAGCGAAACCCACCAGGCACTTTCATTACTAAGTTGTAGACTATGAAGTTCAGACTGTCGTATAAAAAAGAGAGTGGTAACATCCTGTCCTTGTTGACTATGTCACTGTGTCAGATTGTCGCATCTCTCCAAACGCCATCCTGTGTTTCTGCTGCGGCCTGCGAGCGTTTAAGGAACTGGCCTACAAGTACAGACAGAACATCCCTGCATCTGAACTGCCAGGTCTGACACACCAAAATCACTTTTTTTAGTGCCATTTTTAATGCCATTTCAGCATTTTAGACAACATGGACACAAAAGGGCCTTCTGTTGTTTTTAGGGTAATATTTCACTTATGTCATGTTTATGTCATATGGACTCCATGACTGAATTCAAAACTGCTCCTAAAACCCATCTCTTTAACTTAGCTTACTCATTTTACCTGCACCAACTGCGTCTTATTTCATACCAATTTTAACTTGTGCTTTGCTTAGTCATTTATTATGTTTATTACTGATATTATGTGATGTAACATCACTTTGAGGGTCTTGAAGGCAGCCACTATATAAAATGTATTATTATTATTATTATTATTATTATTATTATTATACCCATGTAACACCTTTATTTGATTTTCTTTCCTCAGCTACTGTAACATCTCGTCCCGACTGTTACTGGGGACGCAACTGCCGGACGCAGGTCAAGGCGCATCATGCATTGTAAGTCTTTTTACACACACATTACTCATTTAGGCTACGTTCAGACTGCATTTTTTTTCAAATCAGATTTAGACCACTTCCATATGTGGTCCTGAATCACCAGATTTTTTTCAATTCGGCCGCAGTGTGAACAACCAAGGCAGATTTGATGAGACTTTTACGTCAATCTACATCTGTCACAATTATGCGCCGGCGGGAGTTAGCCCTAGACACAGACAGTAACATTAAAAACTTGACTAGGCCTACAACATGGAGAAGAGTGATGGAGCAGGTCACTGGAGGGAGAGGGAGGTGTTAGACCTCATTAGTGTATGGGGAGATACTTCAATTCAATCAAAACTAGAAGGATCATACCGTAACCGCTTTGAAAACATAGCAAACCAAATGGAAGAACGGGGACGCAGGAGAACATGGCTGCAGTGTCAAAGGAAGGTGAAGAGCCTTAAAGCTTCATTCTTCTCCTCCTCAGCACCTGCTCATTAATGTTACGGCTGCCATTACACAAACAATTTGAAATAAAAGCAAAAATGCTTACTTCCTCCATAACCTCCCTAACTTTAGTGCAACAGCGTGCTGCGTCTGATGTCATTGGTATTGGTCTTTTGCGCATGCGGGTCATTTCAAAACCGCAAACCGCTCACACTGGAATCTGATATAGGCCACATTTTAAAAGGTTATGTGAACAGCCTAACAAAAAATTGGATCTGAGCAAAAATTCAGAATTAAGCATTAAGACTTGCGGTGTGAACGTAGCCTTTGTCTCAGATCTGCTCTCTGGTGGTTATATGGTGGAACTGTAGTTTCAACTGACAACAATAAAACTGCATCAGTGACTCGAGTCCTCTCTGTTTCCTTGATTAATCTTTAAATGTCGCAGTAGATTGCTGCTCTTCTGTCTCCAACTAATTTTGTATTGCTTCTCTACGATACTGTGTGTTTATCAGTAGCAATCATTTCTAGTTTAAAGAAAGAATGCTGACCAATGAATGAATAGTGGGCCCTACCTGCATGCACCGTTCAAAAGCATAATACTGTAACACAAACTACCAATACTTAGTCATCATATATATGAAATTATAAAAGTTAATATGTATTAAATGTCATGTTTTAAGGAATGACACAGTTGTAAAAAGATGTTAACACTTTACTTGAAGGTATCTACATAAGAGTGACATATCATGACACAAGACCCCTAACCCTAAAATAACCATAACTTGTCATGGCAAAAACCGAATGACACTTACTAAAAGAAGCGTTATGTCATAAACGTTTATGACTTGTTTATGACATGTTCATGATAGTGTCATGTCACTCTTATGTAGATACCTTCAAGTAAAGTGTAACCAAAAAGATTCTGAGCAGCAGTTGTTGTTGTTTACTTATTTTATGATATTTCAGACAGACCTATGCCCTCTGAAATATCATAAAATACACCCTATGGGTCGCGGACCCCCTGTTGAAGATCCCTGCTTTAGACAGACATGTCAGGGATGTGTGTATTTCACTTATTTAACCACTAGAGGGAATCCTTGTATAAACTTGGTCCTATAGTCCCTCGTGTCTGCTGTTTGAAGACCCGTCTATGTTGTGTTCTTACATGCAGCACTTCATTCATGTGGTTTCCTTTTCTTTTATTTTACTTTCAGGAAATTCAACCACATATGTGAGCAGACACGTTTCAAGAGCTGAAGGAGCCGAGTGGTTTGTTTCTCCACCTACAGCGTCAAACGTAGATAACTGAGCGTCTCGTAGACACGCTCTCGTTATGTTTCATTGTGTCCATTCATTGTTACTGCCTTCCAGATGTTATGCAATAACCTAACGCAGAAATTACAATCAGTATCCATTTACAATAGTGACCGGTGTCTTACCTGACACGGGACTGTATGGAATAATGCTATGCACAATAACATTAAAGTTCAATGTTTCCTTGAGGTTTACTGCTTTTTATAGGGAAGACCTGCGAGGGCAGTCAACACCAGCCACCATTTAAATTTAGATCAGTTCTGTCTGTGGCTAATGCATTCGTCTAGTCTTGTTGTCTTTTTCATTGTTTGTTAAAGGACAATTCCGGCGCAAAATGAACCTAGGGGTTAATAACATGTGTACCGAGGCGACCGTTCTCTGGGATCTGTTTTCATGCTAATCGGATGTGTCTCTAGCTTTAAACAAGCTACCGCAAAACCGGTGGTTAGCTGCTAGCTTTCGGGGCAGATGGTAAATTGCTGTTTCTACACCACTAACAAGGCTCAAAATAGCACCACACTTCCACGGTAGCATAATGAGGGTCCCTACATGTAAACTGAAGCATTGAGAACGTTGTAAGTGTACGGACAGTTTATTAAAAAGAGAGTTTAAAAAGACCGTAGCGTTCGGGTTTACATTCGGACGCCATCTTAGAAAACAGTCATGACAGTCGAATCACAAACGCCGTGTTTGAGCCATGTTACTGATTACTGGTTACTGGTTACATGGCGTTTATGCTATTATGAGCCTTGTTAGTGGTGTAGAAATTGTGCCCCGAAAGCTAGCGTCAGCAGCTAACCACCGGTTTTGCGGTAGCTTGTTTAAAGCTAGAGACACATCCGATTAGCATGAAAACAGATCCCAGAGAACGGTTGACTCGGTACACATATGTTATTAACCCCTAGGTTCATTTTCCGGAATTGTCCTTTAAAGAAATACTTCCTGATATTTCCTCCAGCCTCTGTGACAAAAATAGTTTTCTCATGTTAAGAGCAGGTGAGGTAATCTGTATGGATTAAGGCCATTTATGTATGCTTGCACATGTTGGTGAGCATGTTTTAAATATTATGTCTCCTCCAGCCTTGGTAATTGAGGCTTACATTTACCTTCTTTTAATTGTGATATATGTGACGAGTCTTATGACATGCTTAGTAAAGAATCCAGGGCTTCCTACGTAATGCTAATGAAAACATTACACTAATAGAGATACGAGTGCTACCATTTTGGGCAAAGACACAAGCTGTTTCCAAGATCCAACCTTTGATCTATATTGTAAGGTGAAAGTGTCTCACCTCCAAGGGCATTACTGTGTTCCCAGACATACTAGGGTAGATTTATAATGCCATGTGATATTTGTAGAGGATTGGGAAGGGGATCAATGTGTTGCTGTCAGA
>NC_135859.1:2382500-2542500 GCF_031162955.1 Sander vitreus
GGCATTTAGACTTCACAGAAAGAAAAGGATAATAAAAACACTAAAGATGGCTCCATTCCATTCAGGTAGCCCAGTGAGCCAGCATGCACAATATCAGGACCATGTCACTTTTAACAACTAAATAGAATGCAGCCATTTTTAATGTCACATATTATACATGAGCTTTTCATGCTATGACAAGTAAACATGTCTGCAGTTAAAAATTGACATAAATGTGCCAGTGCTATTCCCCTAATACAACAAGAAAATACATATAGGAAGAGGAGACAAGTTTAAATGATCAAAATATAAAGTTAAAATGCTGGTGATTTAGGAAACAGAGCTTGTTCCTACTAGTCTGGTTGACCCCAGACCCTTCTCAGCTGTAACTGAGAGTGGGTCTGGGGAAGCTTCATTCACAGCCCATTTCCAAAGGGGCGTCACCAACGGACGCCGCTCAAATGCCTCTGGGCGCAATTGGATAGTCTTTCAACCAATCAGACCAACGATCTGGGTGACGTAGCAGCGACAGCGGCATCAACAGGTTGCTGCGCTTCGGTGGCCGTCATGTTGAATGTAAACAAAAAGCTGCTCGCCGTCGCTGCGCTATCGTCATCGTGTAAAGCCCGCCTCAGCAGTTGTGATTGGTGTAAAGCCCGCCTCAGCAGTTGTGATTGGTGTAAAACCCGCCTCAGAAGTTGTGATTGGTGTAAAGCCCGCCTCAATGGTTGTGATTGGTGTAAAGCCCGCCTCAGAAGTTGTGATTGGTGTAAAACCCGCCTCAGCAGTTGTGATTGGTGTAAAACCCGCCTCAGCAGTTGTGATTGGTGTAAAGCCCGCCTCAACGGTTGTGATTGGTGCCTCGATTTGGAAAAATTGGAAATGGGCTTGAATGGACTCTTGGTCAGACGGACTTGCAGAGCAAATCTCAAATTTGCCAGAAGTTCGTCAGGGTTTTCCCAGGCTAAGTTCCAACAGTACTATGCAATCATTTCAAGTCTTAAAAAATCTAATTTAAAGGGGCGCTATGCAGTTTTGGCAATTTCTTTGCCGTTTTCTCGCTTTTTGCACGCAGGTTTCTCTAAAGAGCTCCCCCTACAGCTTTGGAATAGATATTTGGCAACACTGTGTAAAAACAGTCAGTCTGCGGTTTCCTCTTTCTCTGTTCCTCCGACAATGCTTTCCTAGCTTTCTGCTTCTTTTTTGCCAGCTCAGCCATGACAATGGTGTGAAAAACTCCATCTCTACCTTGTTAGCCGGTTCCTGAATGGGCGTATGTGTGTAGTGCCGTGAAGCAATTCGTTACATCGCGAGACCTGATATCACGCCATACTTCCTGACGCTGAGGCCGTTGGCCCCGGCGGCTCAAAGTCGCAAGGATGGTTTTTCCGCTCACAGGCGCTAGGGGGGAGCGAGACGACCGCCATTCAACTCGAAAAGTCATATAACCAATCCAATGACTCCGAAGCTGTTTAGTTAAGGTAAATTAAGCTAAAAAAAACTGCATAGTTCTCCTTTAATTTACTTCAATCAATGGAATGAATAACAGGATAGAATAATGTGAAGTACATATTTTCTTATTACTTGTGATTTGTTCAAGTCAAGTCAAATTTATCTAGAAAGCACATTTAAAAACATCCCACGTTGACCAAAGTGCCGTACAAACCAGAACAGGTTTCTAAAATAAAAAAAACAAAAGACACATTACACACAGCTTATAGGCATGAATAAACTCAAACGCTAGCAATTTAAATGTGTTTTGAGCCCGGACTTAAAAGAGTCAACAGAGGGGGCAGATCTGATAGGGAGGTGAATGCTGTTCCACAGTCTAGAAGCCGCAACAGCAGAGGCGCACCCCCCCCCGAGCTTAGGTTTAGATCACAGGACAACCAGGAGCCCCAAGACAGCCGACCTGAGGGACCTGGAGCTAGAGGAAGTGGTTAGGAGGTCTGCCATATCCTGGTTTTATTTGTCCTAGTTCTGAGGTATCCTAATCTGAAATTTCTGCATCCGTCCCAGTAATATGTGAAAAACAATCAACAAAGTGTCTTTCCAGAGACAATGTCCTGGTTACTCTAAATCAGTGTTTCTCAAATGGGGTACGTGTACCTCTAGGGGTACTTTGGAGGACTGCAGGGGCTACGGGAGATTTTTTGCTAAATGTTTTTCAGTTACAAGGCTGTAGCCTTTTTTTGAAGTTTGTCACCTTTTTTGAAGGTTTTGTCGCTTGTTTTGACCTATTCTTGCCTTTCTTCTTTACTTTTTTCTGTCTTGTTTTCATCTAAGTTTTTGTCTCTTTTTTCAAAGATTTTTTTCTGCTTTTTTCAAAGTTTTTGTCACTTTTTTTTTAAGTTTGTCGCTTATTTGAATTTTTTGTCACTTTTGTCGCCCTAGTGTTGCCTTCCTTCTTTCTACGGTGTTTTTTTCGAAGTTTTTATTCCTCATCAACCTCACATGTCATGAATGGTCCTAGGAAAAAACACAAAAAGGGTTCTAGTACTGACGCTATCCACCAGCTTGGTGAAGGGACTGCTGGAGTTCCAGCTGCACCACTTCTTATGCAGCTGCGGCAGTGGAGGGAGGAAGTCCTGGAAGGTGCGTACGCTCCACGCTCTCGGCCTCGCTAAGCCACTGCTGCTGTCCTTGGTGGACCTGGTGCCAGTGGGTGAGGTGGTGGGGTCTGATGAGGGCCAGTCACTTGCAGGGCTGGGGCCGGTATCACTGTGCCGCAGAAACCTCTCCCGCTGCTGGAAGAGACACAGATTGCATATATGTAGAAATTAAACTGAGCAGTGTGGGTCTGTCTGCACTGCAGTGGGCACCAACAGAGGGCTTTTAATACCAAAGATGTGGTGCGTGATTCAATAACAAGACTGCTGCTCCGTGCAGGTTATTGACTATTGTAGCTGCAGTTGAGTGCTTGAGCATAATGCCACCTGTATATGAGCTGTTTATGTTGTGTGCTCATCTTCATTCCTAATTAGTTTGTTTAACCCTCCTGTTGTCCTCGGGTCAAATTTGACCCATTTTCAAAAAAGTTTCCATAATCAGAAATTTGGCTTTCAACCAAAAAGAAATAACGTGGATGGTTAGTTTCCTATAACGCTCTTCACAAGTAAAATAAATGTTCAGTTCACTACTTTCATTTAATTTGGGTGTTTTATTCCATTTTATAGCATTTGAAAATAAATATAAAAGAATGTTGAAAAAAAGTGAGTAAAATGTTGGAAAGACTAGAATTACATAGTGACAAAGCCACTGGCTTTTCTCATGGTAACTGTTAATGAAAACAGATGGATAATACTATCAGGCAACATCTTACATTACATCTTAAACAGTGAACAGTTAAAAAGTACTCTTTACTGCCACACTTTTTTGTGTCAACCAGAATCCTCACTCTGTAGTGGTATCACTGCAGCAGCAACACAGTCCTTATGGTAGGGACATTAAGTCTGCTGATCGCACCTGAACACACTTGAATTTCTATCGCCGATTGTGTTGTGTACTACATTAATGGATTAACAAGAAGGAACTGTGCTGATTAGCTCGGCCTGCTCAGTCACACAGCCAGCCAGCCGAGTGTTTGTGGCTCACGTACCAATCTCAACCATTTATTAAGTAAAGTAAAGCGGTCAAGAGAACAGCAGGTGCTTTGGAATGATTTCAGTCACGTTTGTGATGTTGTGTGTGTATGAAAAAACTCTTACCATCTGAACTGTACTGTATATTACAGGTTAAAGCAAATCATTATCTGAGAGGAGGACTCTTTACTGTATTGACACTTGTCATATTTGCTTTAGCAACCAGGAGAGGCTGATCAACAGGTTGGATGTGCAAAGGCCACGTTATCCTTCCTGATCGGTCAGCTGCTGTTGATCGGATGGGGAGGGGGAAGGTTTTAGGGGTTGCAACCATCAGACAGAAAACGAGTCCAGATAATCCTTTACACAGAGTCACTAGCAGCTAGATTTGTCTAGACAAGAATTAGCTAGGGGTTTAAATAAAATGTTCTTTTGGTCACTACAGCTCCACGAACACAATGGTAACTTTTAGATTTGACACACCAGGTGAGAAATCAGCCACCCGGTGGGGTTTGAGACCCTTAGGGGCGCCTGGAGGAGCTTGATTTACTTCCCAGAAAAATATGAAATAGTTGAATTAAGTCTCTTGAATTTTGGACAGCGGAAAATGTACAAGACCACTTTGATCCAGACTTCACTGCCTTGGTCTCTTCACTCTGCCTACAGCAAAAAAGGTTTTAAAGTCTTCTCATTGCCTTAGTGTAACTAAATTGCAGCAGTCCTTCGAAGGGGTCCTTTGCAACAAAATGTTATCAAATGGGGGTTTGTGGCATGATAATAGTACACAAACCTGAAGGTTCATCTGGCAATTACATTGAGAAGATGCATTTGTTGTTTTTTTTCAGTGACCTTGGTCACTATTAGCACAAGCAACATTTCTCAAACATTATTTACATGGATGTCTGCATCAAGGACACACACAGGCAGACCACACACGCCCACACGCACACACACCCGTGCACACACGCACACACACACACACGCACACACGCTGGGAATCTGGCTCTGTAGATAATACTCCATTAGCCTAGGCTGCAGAAAAGCTTGCCAGTCCTTCAAAAAGCTGCCAAAGTAGTTTTATGCCAACTCTTATTCCAAGAGAATACAAAAGAGAGCAGAGAAAAAAAACGTTTGGTCTTCTTCAACGCTTCTCCCATCTTTTAATTATCCCCACTTTCCATTTATGTCCCCATAGTTTTCATGGTTTTAGATTGTACCACGAGTATGCCATTAAAATGGTGTCAGTCTTATTAGGAACACTGGGCCAATTCAAAGCAATAAATGCCCTGTCACCTCTGTTCAGGGATCATTTCCCCAAAGCGAGGATATCACCCACGGAGAGTTTGGCCTTGAGATTAAATAGACACTTTTACTGTCCACTGTATAGCATCAAAGCTACTTTCAGATAGAACCTATGTTGAGATATTTCAGTCTGAACCAAAATGGCGGGGCGACCGACTGACACTACCATCCAGCAGTAATGTCCTAACTAGGTGACAACAAAGATAACTGCATTGGCATGAAACTAGGACGTATTACCGTGTGAGGTGAGAAAGGTAGCCTGCTTGAGCTAGGAGCTGAAGATACAATGAAAACCTCATCTGCACCAAGGTCGAGTTCAGTCAAACCGCTGCAGGAAAGGTCCACCTCTGCACTCTGGGAAACGTCCCCGCCAGCACTGACTGCAGAAACACAGAACAAAAATATAGACACAAAATATATTTAGAGAATTGATGACAGTAATCGTTTTGAGTAGAAATGAGTTGGAGCACAGAGCAGTTTCAGAGAGAAATTGCAGTATTTACAATACAGCAGTATTTGCCCAGTTTTGGTCAGTGTAATTATGTGTGCACGTTGTAACCTTGTACATTATCAAAATGTTCACCCGTGATGTATCATTTATGCAACTGTGCCGCATTGATCTCATTCTGCCTACTTTTTAAAGTAAGGACTGTTTGCCACTCAGAAAAGCAGCAGAGCGTGTGATGTTGTACTGCAACTGAAATGGTTCAATGAAACAACACGCAGAGTAGGCTAATCGCAACTGCTGCTTTGTTTATAAGAAATGAGTTATGGTGTAAACTCCTTACACCGTGACTGGAGCACACAGAGAGGGGGACTGTACTCCCCTGTTGTTCAAACTACTCCCAGGCTGCTTTGTGGGTTAAATGCCACAACCCACAAATCTCTCAGCCTGGTTTCAGTCCCACAGAGAGAGAGAGAGAGAGAGAGAGAGAGAGAGAGAGAGAGAGAGAGAGAGAGAGAGAGAGAGAGAGAGAGAGAGAGAGAGAGAGAGAGAGAGAGAGAGAGAGAGAGAATTTGGATTGTTCCAGGATCAAGCCTTTGTGCAGCTTTAAAACTAACGCAACTTTCCTTTCCATTGAAAACTTAACAGGCCCACCCAGAGGGTTCCTCGTACACACTTTGTTTTAATTTAAAGTCATATTTTACAACATATTCATAACACAATAGTGATGTTTGGTAAATCTTTCTGAGGAAAAATCCTGTTTCCCATTTCCAGAAACAACAGTGGCAATTTGCTTGGAATAAATAGAAGAAGAACTGGGTGGTTCGCAGGAGCAGAAATAACCACCAAAGATAACCATACAAACAAAGTGCACCACCTCCAGCTCCTCATCAGCAGAACATCCAACCCTGCACTCACTGTATGACTGACAAGTAATCTCCTGAGAGACATTGCAGCATTCGTGGCACATTCCTCAATTCCCAGACCATCACTTTTAAATGGCTGCACTAAAACTTTATCAGATCACGGCTTTACCAGGAAATGAATTAATGGTAGATTTATATTCCTGAAGGTATTATTATCATTCCTGAAATTGTTCTAGTCAAAAGTCTTAACATGTTGTGTAAATATAAATCAAAATGAATGGCATCCACAGTAAGTGCAATTCATGGGCTCGCTGCAATGCCTATCAGTGATTTATTTGTCATACAGCGTATCTTAGGAGTTTGCAAGAGGAAGTGAGACCAACCAAAATACAAATTTACATGAAAACACCACTTTGAATTGTTTTGAAGGTCAACATCAATCCCATGTATCAATCTATCCACTGTGTGTGTGCAGGTGTGTGTCGATTCGTCCCAACCTGAGTGTGGCGGGCTGTCGTTGTTGTTGTCCTGCTCTGTAGTCGCTTCCAGGTTGGTCTGATTCTCAGCCATCAGCTGCAGCTCGCTGACCTCAGCCCCGGTGTTCTGGACCCCCTCCGGCACCTGCAACACCAGCACAATGCCGTTTAGTTTCTCCACGGTGCTTCATCATGACACCAAACATGTTACAAGTACATGTGTTCCTAGAGGGGATCAAGCCCCAAAGCCAGCCGAGGCAATGTCTTGCAATGCACAGAGCCACAGCACAGCGGTAGTCAACACAGATTCATGTATATATTTTTTGCTTTTAACTGTGTGTGTTGTCTGCATGTGTGTATTAGAAGTACTCCTGCTATCTGGCCCGCTGTAATGCTCTATAGCAAGAACAGTGTGGTGGCTTTCACAGGTGAATATCTCATAAACTTAGCACATAAAACCAACTATCTGCATGACTCCATACTAGTAGCAGGACGTGAAATAATATGTTTTTGTGATTGGGGTAGGGCTGCAACTAAAAATCGTTTTCCATTATCAATTTGCAGACAATTTTCTGGCTTAAAAATCGTTTTGTCTATACAATGTCAGGAAAAAAAGCCATATAATATCCCATAGCACAAAGTGGTGTCTTTAAATGTCTTGTTTTGTCTGACGAACTGTCCAAAACCAAAAGATAATCCGTTTACTATCACGTATGATGAAGAAAAGAATCAATCCTCAAATTTGAGAAGCTGGAACCAGATGTTTGGTATTTTTGCTTACAAAATGACGAAAATGAGACAAAGAAAAGATGAATATTACTTAAAAAATATCTATAAAAAGTACTTTGATGCAAGATGTAATTGTTACCAATACACAACTAACAGGGATAATAAAAGCTAACAGGTTTTAATATTATTGATATACAGCCTTTAGGGAGTTACTGCAAACATGTTCCTCCTCTGAGAGCATCACAAAACATGATGTGAAGAATCTGAATAACACAAAGTACCAATTTCAGCAGTTTCCAACTCATTATTTCATTATACAAATAACTATATCTTGTTTCAAAACTGCATGACCTGATGTGAACCTGAGGTGGTGCGGCTCTGTGGGTAGCAGTGGACAGCAGTGGACTTCAGTGGCAAAGAATAAGAAAGACAATATTAAAGAAGTGTCCAGTGATCCCCAGATAAAGCTCTGTTTTCAGAGGAATGCCAAACTGACAAATAAGGCAATAGAAGAAGACAGGTAGGTAGGTGAGGAGAGAGAGAGAGAGGACGACATGTAGAGAGTAGTCTCGCATTGCCAGACCTTCCTCTAAAGAGCTGCGGAGGAGGGTCTGGTTAGTCCACACAGCATTCCAGGATGGAAGAAAAATGTGCTCTGGTTTATTGGCATTGCTTTAAACCAATCACAATCGTCTTGGGCGGTGCTAAGCGCCGAGCGGAGCCACGGTGCCTCTGCTAAATAGCCTCAGGAAGGAACTTGTTTTAGTTAAAAGTAGTTTTAGTCGTGCAATAGAAAACTCAGATTGGACAGATAGTCTAGCTAGCTGTCTGGATTTACCCTGCAGAGATCTGAGGAGCAGTTAACCATAGTCCTCACAAATCTAACAGAGTTTAAAATTACACACAATGAAAGTGGTAGGTAACGGACATCCGGTCGGAAAGAGTGAAATCCGGCGGAAAGAGTGAAATCTGGCGGAAAGAGTGAAATCCGGCGGTGGCCACTGAGCAATCCCGAAAGTGGAACATCGTGGATATAGACTATGTAGAGAGGACAAAGGGAGAAGATGGGGGAAGAAAGAAAACACAGTAGTGTCGGTACCTCAGAGTTGCTGGATGCACAGGAGCTGGCTCTTTTTGGACACAGTTTGGGTCTGGAAAACATACAGTAACACAGCAATTCAGTTTATAATTACAGCAACATCCAAAAACCAGCTTTTATGAATGTCCCTTATGTTTTTTTTCCAAGAAAAAAAATCCCTCTGGTGTTCAGTTTGACCAGAAATGTAAAAATGGACACTATCCCATACAACTGTACTGAAATGGGAGCTTTTTGGACACAGTAACCACCTCACTCAGTATATAATAGCTCCAACATACCCGTGGCTATTTCCCCTCAATAGTTGCTCTATTGTGGTGTTGGATGATGGAGCAAGATGCACCACGATCATGCATTCACACACATGCCACAACTCTAGCAGTTCCCATAGTGGTTGTTACTGAGAGGTTATTGCTGAGAGGTTATTGCTATGCATTGCTGTTTTTTTCCTGTAAGGATGTCACTTTTTCCCTGTCGACAGCCATTGTCCAGTATTTGTTTCTTCACAGACACATTGATGGATATTAATATTAGATTATTTTAACACTTACCTATTTTTATCATGCTTTCCTGTCCTCTTCTTTAGTCCATATGAACCAATGAAGCATGCAAAAATACTTGAGCAATTACCCTCTTATTAAAAATGACTCTCACAGCTGAATGAGTTCATTACCAGCCACTGAGGGCAACCCCTGCTGGGACTCTCGTCCACTTTTGGCTGTTTTCTGAACAGAGGGGACCTTGGGAGTTAAATCTTACTGCTGCTTTTTAAACTTGCAAGATCTTGCCTCGCTCGCCAGGCTAGTTGTTTTCCAATGATTTCTGTGAACTCATTTAAATTAATAGGGAACAACTGAATGAGGAAAAAACAAACAGATAATGAGGTGAGGCTGCTCATGAGTTTCATGGTAATGCATTTCCTGGCTTCTGAATGACTTGTGTTGTTCTTGCGTATTACACTTACATTTTATTGAAAACGTGTTTCCAATTTCCCTGTCATTAATTGTGAGAACCTGTGGAGTTACTGTGCCTAACGGATGAGTTGGAGACACCGAGCTGCATTTGAAATTAACACAAATCATATTTAACAGGGGTGTTTCTCACAACAAGCTGAACACTAAAGGCCGACGCAAATCTAAACCTTCCTGGATTTTGAAGCTATCTATACTATTCGGGAAAAACAGTAGGCTTGTCAGAACAGATAGTATTACAAGGCACCTTAGTTAACCCCTCAGCTTGTGTTCAGTGTCCCCTGGGATGGACAAGAGGGAACAGCTTGTAAATTACACCTTTTGATTGTCTGACAATGCCAACGACACCAAACTCACTCGTTTTAATTCTCCTTGTTGTCCATTGTCCCTCCCCCCCCCCCCCCATTTCCCCGCCCATTCACTTTCATGCAGCCTCTGAGTTTTTGTGTGCTGGAATTGATGCCAGGTGCTGTACCTTGAATGCCCCGCTGTCTATGGTGAGAATGCTCCACATCAAGGAAGCCGCACAGTTGCAGCCAAACCCAACTAATCACCAAGGCTCACCGCATCAGGGACTGACGCTTCCAGCTGAGTCAACATAACAAGGTGGTGACTGTGTATGTGCGAGTGAGTGTGTACGTCACAGTGTGTGTGAATTTACTGTTAGATCGGCCCATTTTCATTTATGGGAGAAATCAAAGAGAAGACTTTTTTGTCAGGAGAATATTTACTCAGGACTCAGTTAAATGTGGTTTATGTTTCAAAAAAGCGAGAACTAAACAAATAACAATCTGAAGGTTTTATCTAAGAAAACCAGATACTGTAAAAACTAAGTTCCCAGCCATGCCGGCCGGTTTTGTGAGGCTGTTCTTGAGCTAAATGCTAATGTCAGCATACCAACATGCTCACAATGACAAATCTAACCATGTTTAGCAGGCAAACCCATAGACAGTATATAAACTGGACCAACAGATCCCGTTGCTCTGGACGGAGACCAGTGAAGGATATTAGAAGCACTTTTCCGTTGAGCGAGTTACTGCGCAGCCTCCAACTGAGAGAAACGACGTAGATGTGACGTGAGCAACCTGTCTGAAAGTTGGAAGTCTTCTGGTAGCTGTGCCAAGAGAAATCTCAATCATTCCCAATTTTGCAGAGACGGAGAGCGTAGGTATATGTATGTATGTATATATGTGGAGATAACATAGGCACAGGCTAATTATTGCTAACTAAAATGCTAGTTAACATTAGTAATTAAACTTAAACCGCTAATGTGAGTCGAAACTGCCTGCAAGCTTCTCCTGTACTATACGGTAGTTTCTCTACTATGAGACAGTAAGTCTCGTGGTTATGACACAATTGTTTCTTTAGAAATAAACAACGGACAAATAAAGTATTTAAATGCTTCAGATGTAAAGTTATTTGCTGTCAAAGTGACGTCAAAATGAATGGCAGTCAATGGGATGCTAACGGCGGGTGAGTGCTTGTTAGAATCAAAATGGCGCCATAGGATCTACGGGTTGTTGACAGACGCTTACCCCCTTGGGCTAACCATACCATGTTTAGCATGTGAGCATACTAACATTTGCTAATAAGCACTAAACACAAAGTTTAGCTGAGGTTGATGGGAATGTAATTAGTTTACAGTTTTTTTGGATCACTGGACAAATTAAAATGTCAACCTGATGATTCAAATAGATGAAAAACGGAATCCCCAAATAATCGTTGGACTTCATTCACTGGGGACCAGAAGGGTCTGTCAAGAATGTTTCACTCTGAATCAAAAATGTGAGCCTGCTGATGACACTAGAGGAAAAGTCAGGGGATCCTTAAAGTCACTAGAATGTATCCTCTGGGGACCATGAACATCTGAATATTTGTGGAGATATTTTACCCTGAAACAAAGTGGTGGGCTGAATGACCAACCAAGACCCGCCCTCTTTTGTGTGATTCATACAATTTTGCATTATATAAAACATTAAACAAACTTTTGCCTTCTAGTTTAAATAAAAAAAAAGCTAAACTACATATTAGTTTTTATATTGCTTCGTAAAAATCATATCTCAAGGTGGTTGACATTCATGATTCAACAAATGCTTCACTTGACTGAGCATTTAGTCTATACAATGCACTTCATTAATGGCAAATAGAAGCCAACTGTATTTGATTAAGGTGACTATACTGTATGAATATAGTCCCCAATTTATTTGTCTGTTTCTTTTATCTTATTATCTTCTAAGCCAGAGATCTTCAGCAGAGTCGATGCAGGGGGACCTCCAAATTATTGTTAATTTTTTTAAGTTTTTTTCAAAAATGAAAATGTAACATGAATCCAACAATTATTAGCATATATATATATATATATTTTTTTTTTTCCCCACTGATGATAGGCTTACTGGCCTATAGGTAAGGCAGTCACTAAGGCCATCCACAGATACAGTTAATCCTAAGGATTTACTGTGCCACATGTATGTTTAACATTAAAAGATGATTTATTAAATCATGCCAACAATTATTATTTTAATAGCTTATTATTCAAAGCAAAAAGAGATGTATAGAGGCTTTAGTTAAGTTAAGGGGTCCTTAACTTAAAAAACATTGAAGACCCCTGTTCTAAGCAAAGTGACTGTTACCTGAAAACGATGCAGAGGGCAATTGTGAGTATCATAGCGAAGAAGGCAGCTCCGCTCACAGCAGCCAGCAAAGAGTCCTTGCTGGCTGTGGGAGCAGAGGCCCGGCGCCCCCCCCCTGGCTCGGTCAGGTTGTGGTAGTGGAAGAGAAGAGCGAAGCCGCGGCCCCAGTGGGTGGTGGTGATGAGCTCCATGATGACCTCCACCATCTCCTGGCTAGAGCCGAACACCAGCTGGCTGCTGGGAGGCCGGTTGGACCCGCAGAACCTGGAGGAGAAGGTGATGAGGTCGGAGATGTAGAGGACATCGTGGGGGCAGGCGTCCAGCACCGAGTGCTGGGTTTCGGGGCTGACAGCTGGAGTGTCAGTGGAGTGTAGCGAGGAAAGGGTGGTCTCCTCCGCGACTGTGCTCGGGTTAGAAGTGGGGCTGAGGTCTCTCCTGAGGTGAGACGAGGAGGCAGAGTTGACAGCCTTGTCTCCTGGAGGCACAGCCCCAGGTAGGACAAGGAGAGAGGGAGGAGGTGGCGAAGATAGGCCAGAGGAGGCGTCTGCGGATCTTTTGGCAGAATTTGAGACTTTGGCAATCTCCATCTTTGTGGACTGCTCTTGGACCACTACTTGCTTGACTTCGCCGTCTTGGAAGGACTGCTGAGTCTTTGTGACGTCCCCTACACTCTGAAGCACGGGATCTTCAGCTGCTGATGACGTTTCATCTGCCGCCAAGCTGCCAGGATCGAAAGTCACCTCTTCATCTGTCTCCTCCTCTTCAAAATTAGAGATAGCAGAGTACTGTGCAGCGGAGTCATGGCTTTCAAACACGTCAAAGTCAAATATCTCCAGAATAAGCTGGTAATCGACAGGCACAAAAAACTGCCAAACACAGTGTGTCCCAGAGGAGTAGTTGTAAGGGAAGCCAGGGGACAGAATGAGGCCTTGGACATCCACCACATCCACCCTGGCACCACAGTCAAAGTATACCTGCAATATGAATCACATTAAGTTAGTTGTGTCATCATTTAAAACCTGCTTTGAAGGAATTATAACCAAAGAATTCCACGTTTTAGGGTTAATTTCGGGTACTTACTGACTACAATTACCGTGACTCATCCAGCTCTACAGGTAGAGCTCAGCACAAATACTCTCAAAGTTAGGTCTTTTGATTCCCACTGGGGCAACCCATGCTTGACATTCATGTCATTCTTCTGCATTATAACCACTATTATATTACACGCTGTGTAAATTCTGAGATGAGTCATGTATTCTGATAATGGCTACACAGTGATTAAGTTCTCTATGTCAAAGGCACCCACAACGGAGGTACCCATCAGCAAATTATACATTTCTGTTGTGGTCTGATTACTCACTGACATAAACCAGCAACTGAAACTGAACTGTTTACCCCTGCTGTTCTGCCTTTATATCAAAGCCTGTGTTTTGCCTTTATTGCCTGCTTGGGTAACCCTGGGGAGGGCATTTCTGCAAACATGCTGGCTGTAATTCATCCCAGGTGTGTGGGGATGTAAGGGGGACCTGGAATCTAAGCAGAGGCAGATGTGTGGCTGGACCGAGGAGCTGAGGACCAGACCTTTGTAGGGGGCGGTGTGTTTATGAGCTTTACTGTTGGCCTCAGTTCTGGACTGTGGGAATGACCCAGACTGGCAGAACCCCATGCCACACAGGTAACAAACAAACACCCGCGGGCGACACTTGTGCTCTGGATTGGGCTAAAAAGAATAAGAGATCACTTTGAGAATGCAGTTTAGATGGAGGGGAGAAAGAGGGCAACGGGGACACATGGAAAGCTGAGGTCTATGGAGCCAGACGTGCACTTTGATTGCTCCGTGGACCATCTATCCCCATCTGAATGCATTTATCAAAGGCATTCCTCAGGCAGTAGACTTTCAGTAGCAAAAATCTACATGTAATTTTTCAGTCATGACTGGAAGAGAGAACACTTGCTCGGCCCTCTGGTCATCAGGATCAAACCAAAAGCCCTCTCCATAGTTGATACAGCTGACAGCCTCACAGCCAGGCAAGAGCATATAACAGACACATGGGAGGCTGGGGGAGGGCAAGGAGGGCAGCATGACCAAAGGACCTAAAGAAAATATGTGCATGCGCGTGTGTGTGTGTGTGTGTGTGTGTGTGTGTGTGTGTGTGTGTGTGTGTGTGTGTGTTGTGTGGTAGAAGTTAGATCATAATACATATTGCATTCTGACTAATTTTGTTCTCATATTGGAGTTTCACTGAAGAAAAGATCATCAAAAATCACCATCTGCCCCGTTACGAGGGCAGACCATACAGTAGAGATTGAATGAGCAACAGGTCCACAGCTTATCTCGTCACTCTCATCCTCTTTAAATGACATGATCATTACATAACAAGTAGTCTCGCATTGCCAGACCTTCCTCCACTGCGCTGCAAAGGAAGGTCTGGCACACAGCATTCCGGGATAGAAGAAAAACATGCTCTTTTTTATTGGCCTTTCTTTGAACCAATCACAGTCATCTTGGGCGGTGCTAAGCGCTGTACGGAGCCACGGTGCCTTTGTAAAATAGCCTCGGGAAGGAACTTGTTTTGGTGGAACGTGTACGTTCAAAAGTAGTTTTAGTCGTGCGAGAGAAAACTCAGATTGGACAGATAGTCTAGCTAGCTGTCTGGATTTACCCTGCAGAGATCTGAGGAGCAGTTAACCATAGTCCTCAGAAATCGGTTAGAACGCCAACACAAAGACAGAGGAAGGGGACGGACATCCGGCCGAAATGAGGGTACAGGCAGAATTTCCGGCAGCACCTGAAGATTCTCGTAGCAGTTTTGCTGTTTACTACAGTACAAGCAATAGTTTCCTAAGTACATTTGCAAACAGTAGTATCGTCAGATACATTGCACTATTTGTGGCATGTGAGCAACATCAAATTTAATGCAAAATTGAATATTTATTTTTTTAATTACCACAATTCTGATGTAAATTTTGATCCTTAAAGTCCTTTAAGTTAGTTGTGTGTTGCGGTTTTTCTCTCCCTGACTGACATTTAGTAGAAACTACTTTGGCACATGGCATGCTACACTGCCTACACACTCACTAGAAATGAATGTACTACAGCAAAGAATTACACGGATGACATTTGAACGGGCCAAATGCCATTCCTGCTGAGGCTAGAAAGAGTAAGCCGATTTGGGGTTCAGTGTTTGCAGCGAGGTTGCGCAATGAGGGGAACCACTTCACAATATGGGGGCATAACAGGGGGAAGAGAAGGACAGCATGTCCCCTTTTAGGGCAAGAACGACCAGTGGTGAGAGAATGTATGTTGTGCTGCGTCGCTGGACTTTCCTCAACTTCCCTTAAAGACTCGTTTCACTCAGTTTTCACCCTGTTTGTTTAACTAATTACACTAAAAAGTAAATAATAAAAAAAATCGTTAATTAATAATCTCTTGTATGATGTGAAATCCTACATCTGATGAAAGAGAACTGTGTCATGGACAGAGACTGTCATCTCTCCCACCAGGACGAGGCAACCGGGAGGTCCCAGCACCCTGGGATGTGCATGCTAGACTACACATGAAAAGGGCCCCAAAGTGCCACAGTGTCGAATGGAAATGGGACATTCTTATAATGCCAAACATCTCAGTTCTGTTACATCACAGGCCGCTCCACTGGCAGGCCGCTAATTATTCAAGGATGCCTTTTCTCATGGCGAAACAATGGGCTGCAATGCCGTTTTGGTGAGCCATTCCACAAACGGGGAGGGCAGATCATATTTTAATGAAAGGATGCTAATAAGCACAAGGCAAGCTAAAAGTTTACATAAGCGGCAGCTTGTCATTGCCCCAGTTGTGCCACTGACAGGGGCTGCCCTGGACAGAAGTTGATCAACTGAGCACATAATTGTCTGAAATGACTTGCTCAGTGAGACATCAGACCAGCTGCTGTCATTACTGAGAGGCCCCTGACAAATGGTATTGTTCCAACGTTTTCACTTTGCGTCAGTACATCTTAAAAAAAGAAGAAAAAAAAGAAAGGCGTTTCAATCCGATTCCATGATGGGGTTCAAACATCTGTCTAATTACTACAGCGGCAACTTTAAATCCACTGACTGATGTTGTGGGGCCGGTTTGTTTGTATAGTACCATTGTTTTAGAATATTCTCTTTTTTTAATTCTTGTTTAAAATATTATTTAAAACCAATTTAAACCAGGTTTTTTTTCTCTATCTATCTATCTATATATAAAAAAAGAGGTTGCACTCTATATGTAAATGGCAGGATGTGGTCAAAGAAAAAAGATGAGAAATAAACAAAAAGGAAAATAGTACTCTTCAGTTAACTGTGTAACCATTAAATTAAAGTTTTTAAAAAACTGTATCCGTTATAAAGAAAAAAGAAGCAATTCAATTCAATCTCTTTGTAATATAAAAGGTAAACAAGCCAAAAAACAGTATTTGTCTGTACACCTTTATTTGGACTGGCTCATAAACAGGCAGGCGGGCCCCTCAAAAGGGGGCAGGAATCCTCAGCAGCCCTGTTTACTGGAGGAGTAAAAGTGACACTGCTTCACAGGCTAGCGCTGGAGCAGCAGCAGTCCACAATCACACTCAATTTCTCAGGTCTGGACTGATATCAACATAGAACAGCTTTGTGGACCAATAGTGTGTAGCCTGCACTGAATTCATTTGCCAATATCTTTAATTTAATCAAGTAGTCTGACAGGGTTCGAGACCAGAGTGATACGGAAACAATATTAAGAAAAATGTAGTCAAGAATGTACAACAAATTAGAACAGACATACAAAGTGAATGCTAAAGTACAAAGTGTGAGAATTTATGTTGTAAAATCAATGATGGGGATGAGACAAATCTTACCACAAATCAAATGAAAACTGGAGCTATTTGAGGAGTGCCACTAATTAAATTAGAATAAAAAGCACTTTTTCTCAAAGGGCAACAACAGGAATTACACTGATGGAGAAAGACACAGACTTCGTATACGGTAACGCAGAATAGACTGACATAAGAGGACAGGGTACACAGAATTACTCAGAGTTGGCATTCTGCAACTCAGTACCAGCAAGATGCCCCATTTCTGTTGAAATTATATATATATATATATATATATATAGTACGGCTATATTGTACAGCTGCCTCCAAATACCCAGATAGAAATAAACCTCCTTGAGGTCCTATCGCCACAGCTGTGAAAAGCGCTGATATTCGAGCCCGGGATTTATCACATATCACCCCTGTGATGTCAATGCCTCTTCTGATGGGCTGATGTCAGTGGCTGTAGTTCAAGCCAGGGCGAGTTTACAAACAACTGCTGTGTGGCAGCCTGATTAAGCCCAGGCATTTCTAGGGTCGCCCTCGTTGGCCACTGTAGCGCTGGCTCAGCACATTTACACCACCGTGTGCATCATGACTGACTTATGAAAAGCCTCTTTGAGCCATTTGCATGTTTGATTGACGTTTCGTTTACAGAGCCACCGTGGAACATTTACCTTAGCCTGCACGGAAACGTGGAACGCTGGGAATTATTACCGCTGTGGTCCTCGAACTCGCACGAATGTGTGACTGGGTGTGTTGGAAGACTCTCGCAGTTCACGTTTGTGATGTAAAAACTATTAACATATTTCCTTTAAAAAAAGAGCTGCTGCTGCGGTTGCTGTTAAAGTGAGTCTATGGAACCCTGCGGTGAATCATGGCCTTATCTCCACAGTGGTTTCATCCAGTTTGGAGAAATCATTTCCAGATTTCGGAATGTAATCCAGTGAATGCATCCGTGATAATTAGTCTTTCGGCAGCACCCTAGTGAGAAGCCCAATCGTGTAGGCTGGGCTGCACTGACACGGTTAAACTGCAGTCAACCAGAGTCTAAATGGATACAACATTTCCATTGCAACCACAGCATCAAAATTGCCAGACAAGCTTATATCATCACCTCTCGCAACAATGATAACCCCTGAACTACAGCCTATTTCACCTTAGCTGTTTTGATGCATTGAGCCCCAGTATATTTTATTTTGAAAACTAAAATGTTTTTGTCAGCCTTTCTAATTTTATGAAAAGCTGGATGAAAACCTCATCCAGTATTAGCAACATCAATATCTCTCAGTGTTGATGCTACCATAGAGCTGTATTGAAAATGAAGTTTGTTTTCTACTGAACGATCTACTGCATCTGCAACAAAAACAGGATAGCTTTCACTCAAGTTGCTGTTCATCACTCTGGCTTTCCGCTCTATCTCCTCTAAAATCCCACTGCGGTTCACTGACACACGGTGACATGTTTATCTGTTGACAGACTGTGTGTGTATATATATATCAGCAAATTCACAGTTCACTGGGGTCCTACAACTGAATTCACTTAGCGATGAAGGTTTAATTAAAACCTTCCAAAAGACAGAGCGGAGCAACAAAACAAAGCTCAAATTCACTCTCCCTCATCCACGCCGCTGAATTGTGGAATGACAGGCTAGGACGCCTCTCATTTTTTTTCTGAGGGGGATAGAATAAATCCCAAGCTTGTTTATGCTGTTCCAAAAATCAACTTAATACAAAAGGGGAGCGGAGGACAAAGACATCATTTATCGTGCCCCCTCAGGCAGATAATTGCAAAGATAGTGAGCAGCACCCTATGCACACAGGAACTAAAGCTGGAGACGCTGACAATTCCATATACCATGGGCTTTTGTTGTCTAGTTCTAAGAATTGTGCTGTTGAGCAGCCATTGTCCATCAGCAGAAGAGGATGACTCTTGACAGGTGAAAGCTTCTCCTAGCTGACAATGTGGTCTTGATGTCCAAGAGGAGATCTGTGTTATGACATCAGACACTGTCCCAAATGTATGGGAGCATTTTGGGGGCATCGCACATAAATCAAAAACGGAACAATATGAGATTGGAAGACTGACTGGGGGGGGATGTGGTTTGTAGTTTGGATGCTTCGCTTCAATGACTCTACTACAAAATTTGGCAGGAAAGTAAATAAAATATGAAGTACATCCCCATCATTTTAAGAATGTTGCTGTTAATATCCATTTCCAAGACCACAGGAATAACACATATGCATATATTCGGGCAAACAATGTCGATTAGGAGGATCCTTTCCCAACAGAGACAGCTAAGACTGCTAGGGATAGACACGACACGGTGGTGATCAAATCACATATCAACAACTAAATGCTCTTGCTATCATATGCAGTGTTTTCGGCTCTGAGCAATGAGACATCACTTTTCCTTTCTTCAAGAGCAAGTACCGAGGATACCCCTGCCGCTATCTATGTAGACATGACTGTTCCAGGCGACCGACAATGTAGATCAACAAGTCCTGTCATCCTTAGTCACGTGTAGTTATTCTTAGGATGCAGGTATCCATAATAAACTAAATTATAGTGACACCTCAGGTTATGGAATCAAAACAACTTCTAAACCTCAACCAATCAACTCTAAAGCACCCATACACAGCTAAACCTCACTAACCTGGCAGGAGCTTTGACTCCACCACAGGAGAAGCTAAAACATGTCCAACATGAATCACAGCCTGATTGAATGAAAAACATGCTCGAGAAGCAACTCCCGGCTGTTTGGATTCCTGTTTTATCGAAGACAAACTTTTGATCATTGATTTTTCGCATGTCAGAGGCAGAGCTTGGGAATTTGCCTCAATGAGTATAGAAAGTACAACACAAGGTTTACATGCTCTCAATGTGGTTCTCATTTCAGCAGTTTGGACTCTGCATGCCATTCTCTAACTCTGTGAAGTGCAGTCACATCAAAACATGCCTGTGCCATCAAAAACATCCTCTTGAAAGCCCTACGATGTAATGTCCCACGAAGTTTGAAAATATAGCCTAGAACTAAACTTTTCTATCTTTGACGTGAATGGCAAAGGTGGACAAGAGTAAGTCAGCATGTTGTAAGGTGATTAAAAAAACACAGGTTTACAGGGTTTTTACTTTTTTTAAATTGTAAAATAAGCATATGGAATTTTTATAAAGATAAATACCGAAACTGAACTTGAACCTCGAAATGCAAACCGCACTTAATTTACAGTAGTTTATTACTTAGGCAACATGAGGCGGATGTGTTGGCTAAATGTTTTGGACAGACACGGTTTCAAATAACAAGCTGCCTGACAACAATACCAGTTTAGATAACCTCTGTATGCAATATATGTTGTTTCCTACACAACTTTCGCAATTTCGGAGGCAGCGTAAAGACTTTGCTTTGAGAAGGTAATGTTACGTCCTATTCTGTTGTCAAACAGAGCGTACGCAAAACTCAATTGTAAAAAATGTAAATTTAAACGTCCATCGCTATTTGCCTAATTTTTCTATACTCTGATACATAAACTTAGACGTTTTTCGAAGCAGAGTGGTCTTCTGATATAGTCGGCATACATATTATCTAACAAAAAGCATTTACAGTATTAATATGTCAACTTTTAAAATTTGGCTCAATACAAAGGCTACCGCTTATTGCTATCGCCTACAATGGTGTAGGATACTGTAACGTTATTCTAGTAGTACGTTCCGAAAGTGTTGACAGAACAGACGAACTACATTTCAATTTAAAATGTAGGCCTAGCTGACGCGAGCGTTTCTTTAACAGATTATGCCGAAATGAATAGTGATACCTAACATTTCTTAAAATGACTTGCTTGAAGTCCCTTGGTGTCAGAATGTTTGCCGAGAAGAAAACAGAGTTGAATATTAAGATTTACGAACGGGATTCGTAGCTTGATTCTCCCCATACATGTGAGCACGGCACTCAACAGGGCTGGAGGTAAAGCTTGTGAATTATTGTCAACAAATGTCAACTTACTTTCTGTGCAACGCATCCCATCACGAAGAGTAGATATGTTGTCATAAAAACATGCGCCCCAAGCGACGTAACACAACTCATTTTCCTCTAATTGTTCCGTTTTAATGCGACGCACAGTGAACCGTATCCCGCTCCTCTGCTTCCCTCTCATTCACCTGAAGTATCGGGAGCGCGCTTCCATCGTTCATGGGCGAACTCGAACACAGGACCAGACCCCTAGCCAACAACTCTCATATTGTTGGCTTTTATAGTAACTTAACCGTTTTTTAGGCTAGGCCTATATGGAACTTATTTTAAAACAAAAACAAAAACGTAATAATAGGCTATTGTATGACTGAGGCCGTTTTGCCAGTGCAATTTATGATTACCATACAATTATTAGGTATAGTAATTATATTTCTATAGCCTATAAATGCTTTCCTTCTTCCAAAAGCTATAGCAGATACAGAACATTGCATTCAGCAATGTAGCCTACATTATTGTTTTATTTGTATAGGCTATGCAATCTAATTGAATTCATATGAATTAACACATATTTTGTCTTTCTTTCAGAATTCTATTTGAGCCCAGTCAAAGCTGTCATACAAATCAAATATAGGCCTAGTCATCATTGCTCAATAATAGCTGTAATAGCTGAATCTATTTTTATCTTGTTTGGAGCCTCAGATCATGAAATAAAATATGCCTATCTTTTTCAACTTGTGTCAAGGAGAGTGCAGGTCAGGAGTGTCTGTGTGCTTTCTAATGAAACATCCCCTATTTGATTGCTGAGTGAAATGTAGACCTACTTGTTTGTGTTTGTTGGTTGATTCCAAGATGTTATATCAACTTTAGAGTCTGAGATACTTCATTTGAGTGAGTTCTTCCATAATCAAAACAAACACAATTAATTTAGTAGATGCACTAAGAAAATTAGCAGCACAGATCGGCATAAACTGACCAAGCCAGAGACTTGCCAATATGGTGTGGTGAACCAAAATCTATAGTGTTATTTCAATGTTGTACCCAATACTTTCCTTTAAGGGCTGGATTTCAAAATATTATAGTAGGTTCTGCAGTAGCAGTTCTGATCTGCTATTACATTTTTTAGAGAGCCATGTAGGCTATGACTTTAAGAGAGACCCAAATCTTACTCAATTGCTAGATCTGATTTGCCCACACACCTTAGTCAGTGGCATTAAATAAGGTGTCTAAGAGTGGTATAAGCACACAGTTTGATTTTACTTAAAAGAGCAACTCCTTCAACCACCCACACTCAGGATCTCAGATAAGCATCCAAGCTATTATCTCATGCACCACTCCAAATGTGACTTTACCTTTTTGGCAAGCCTATGTGGGCAAAAGCAGCATGTTAAATAACCTACTTCATTTAGTGAATGCAGAATAATGCAGGGGAAGATAAACTATTTCCAAAGGAAGGCTATTGGCAACACAGACTCACTCCTGAGAAGGTTTATAGCATCTTTTATATCAGATATCTGATGGCTTATTGCGTTTGGGGTGGTAGAAAACACGAAACAATTGTGGGGGAAATTAGTGAGGTTGTGTTGTTTTCAGACCATTCACCAGTCTTGTGTGACAGTGTCATTATTGATACTACCACTAGATGGCACCAAAGTACGACAGTTTGAAATCCTACATTTTGGCTTTAAATTATAAATAAGAAATGCATTAAAATGTTTGACTTAGCCTACCCTTGCCTTATACTTTTATTTGTACTGAAAAAATGCATAATGGGTCTTAGTAGTTTAACTATGTCATTTGACTGGAGACACACACGCTCTTGTCCTAGTGTCTTATGGGCAAGGGTAGAATATGTGTCTGGTGTTAATGATCTATTACAGCCAGCCCTCAATGTCCTTATAGTGTATGTGCGTGTAGCCTATACCCATGGATACACATTTTGAGTTCAGTTTAGGGTGTTTGCTTGCTTTTTACACAGATAATTATAAAGGTTGAATTCTGCACGAACATCCAACAGTTGGGAGCATTTGTTTCACAGATGATAGTCTATTATTAAGGCCTACATACACAATGTGATTAGACAAACTGAGTTTAAATCCGCAAGATGTTATTAGAACGATTCTTACACTCTTACACACACACACACACACACACACACACACACACACACACACACACACACACACACACACACACACACACACACACACACACAGTGGAGTAATGATGATAGCCTGCCCTATATAATGCGATTTAACAAATTAGCTTATGGCCGACAGTGACACGGTATTTTAAATAAAAGGCCAATATCATCTGAACTCAAATCCTCTCTGTGAAATCCAGTACAATCTCATTACATTGAGATTGAGCAGTGGCATTATGTAATGGCGTGCATATTCATGCAACCATTGCATTCTGTGCAACGTATTGCGGCAGGCTCAAAAACCAAAACTGGCATTGGCAGCACTTCAGCATGGTGGCACTAGTGGAACCTGCAGCTGTAGGTTAGCTGCAGGCTGCCACTGCTGAAAAGTAGGGCGCAGCTTTTTGACCACAAGAGTGATGTCGGATGTAGTAAATGCTTCCGACAGATTTAACGTTATAGTAGTGTCCGTTCCATATTATAGTTCGTGTAATAAATGCAGCATTGCGATATGCATTTGCAATATCTCTCTTTATAATCCTAAATTCTATTTAAAATCCAAACGTTGTGTGCAGACACGCCGTTTTCTGACAAGCTTTATTTGTTCTTCCAGATGTGATGTGATGTGTTTTCGTCCTCTGTTTCCCGTCGGACAGATAAGGCACGGAAACCAAACAGCCACGTAGTAAAAGGCGAAGCTCGCAAAAGGGTGAGCTTTTATTGTCTTTTGTTACATTTACCCAAATTGTCATTTTATAATTTACACACGGGGTTTTGTGGCATACTTACCCGACGGAAGGTAATTCGTTGATTTATTTAAAATATTTGAGAAATCACTCCTCTGCACTGGCGCTGGCGATTCTAGCTAACGTTAGCGAGTTAGCAAATGTAGCTAGCTTGACAGGTTCCGTGGTAAACACATATAGCTAGCTGTCTCGCTAGCTAGCTTTTGCTTTAAGCCTAACGTTATCCTCCTGGTCTTTAGCCGGTAACGTTAGAGTTGTACTAAACCCAGTCGACACATTAGGGCACTATAAACGCCTCTACATGTACGTTTATCAATCACTGTCACGTTGTTATTTCTTCTGAACTGGTGACTCCAGCAAGAAGACACTGTGAAACTGAACAGAGGCGAGCTGGAACGTCACAGTGTAACAACTCCGATAGCTACGTAGATAGCTAACTTAGCAACACTACCTTGGAGTCAAAGGTTATCATTAATATTTAAAGCATACGATGGTTATATAACTTTAAACTTACAGGACCTTTGAATAATAACGCTGTCACCGCACTTTAAGTCCACAGCTGCATACATTCCGCTGTTAATAAAGAGATAACCTAATGCCAGACTTATCTTAAAATCCATAAATGCAAACCGGGCCTGTCGACAAATCTACACAATTTGTAAACATGACTAATATGTTTCTGAATTGTTTGTGCAAAACTGTTAATACATTTTAAAGGCTTGAATTTAAATGCCTGTTTACTGGTCGATACGGCTTATGTGTGATTTATCAACAGCTTCTACCGACTTATACAACTATTTAATTAGCTAGATCTGTTGTAACCTTAGCCGTTAAAATCGAAACGTTTTGGCCTGTCATATTTGTTAACTGAGTTTGTCGCATCTGTTTTAATGTCAAAGTAAAATAATGTAATGTTAGTTGCTAGTTAATCTATATTTAACGCGACACAATCTACTTAACGTTACCAAGCCAGCTTGTTAGCCCTTGACTCTAGCTTATGTTTAAATTAAAGCAGGCTGTGTTCTTACATAACGTCATTATTGTTAAGACAGATCACGTCTAAGGAGCTACAGCATCTTCTGTGATGTATATTGATCTTTATAATGTGTTATTCTCCAAACATGTCCTGCACATGATACATTTTCTCTCTTTAGTGCTGGCTGTGTTCAGAAGTGTTCCTGGACACTGGCATGCTCCCAGCTGGCCTGTCTCCTAAGAAGATGGTTTTGTGAGAAGTTGTTTCCGAAGGGGCACCAGCAGTATTGTGACTGTTCAGTTTCTTTATGAAAATGGATACTAACCAATCAGAAGCAGCTCACATGGAGGCTAATGCCTATCAAGGAGACCATGTTATAAAATCCAAAGTGGAAGGTGAAAAGCAATTGAAACAACAAGGACTGGACACCACACAAAACCTAAAAGGGGATTTTCATAATGGTGAGTACTGATGCTGTCTCGATGGGATACAATTAGGTTTAGTGTATATTGGGATAAGTCTGTAATGTCCATCTGAATATGCAATGATTTACTGTATATGTATAACAATCCCACAACTGTCATCAGATTTTGATTAAACTGTTGCTAAATTCTGATTGGCGCACAGACATATGAGACACTACTTCTTTCCAGTTAAGCCCTCCCATTTTCAACGAGAAGAACAGACAGCAGGCAGAAAGTCTTCAATCCAAAACTTTTATGGAAAATAAGGTGTTCTTGTTTGACCTCATGGCCCATAGTTTGAAGCTGGTAGAAAAATTAGGTTTTCAGGGCCTGTTTGTCTTGCAAGAATTGTGCTCCTTGATGCAAGAGTAGGTGCAGCTAAAGGGATGCATCAGTAGCCACATGCTGCATGAATGTTTCTGGCCACCTTTTTTCTCTTAAGCTAGTGTAGTTTGACAGAGTTGCCCAGCCAGCTTGCTAATTGCGGATAACTTTCGTTTTGCAGTCTAGTTCACAATAACTTCTCATGACTAATTGTCAAATTCTTCAGGGCTTCTCTTCCCCCTTCTCTTTCAGGTGCTGTCAGTTTAGATGCGATGCCAAATGGAAACGGACTGGCAGAGGACTTGAGTGCTGCAGGGACGACCCACATAAATGGGTCCCTGTCTCCGACACCCCCTCCCCAGAGCACCAGCTCCCCTGTCAACTCTCAGACCCAAGAGCCCTCCCCAGGTTTGGCTGCTTTACCAACCATGATGCTAGAGAAGTCTCAGGGGGCTAGTGCTGAGATCACGGTTCACAAGGGTGATTCATTGCAGTCCCTCAGACTCAGTATGCCTATGCAGGAGACTCAATTGTGTAAGCATAAACTTGTGTGGAGTGAATGCCCCCTCTATACCCGCCTGTATTTTAACCCCATTTTGCTGTGGGATGTTTTGCTTTTTTTGGCTCATGTACACATCCGTTTTAACTCCCTTGTCTGTGTATTATCTAAACACAAGGGTTCAGTGGGACTTTCTTTTAGTTGTTTGAGTCTACCCCCTTTCTGCAACTCGCATTGACATTTGATTGCTTGGTTAGAATTTGGTGTGGGTGCTTCTTGGAACACTGTATGGACTAATGACTGCATTTTGGAACTAATCCCTCTAGCATGTTATCTTGTTGGTGGCACGTGAAAGTTCCTATAGCATCTCTTTTGGTTGCACATGAACATGACTGATCCAGTGTCTTCATTTAAGTCATTGCAATATTGACAACACTAGCTGGGTAGCTGTTGCAGCCATGACTGAGTTAAAGTTTTTCATATGCGTGTACACTAACCAAGCAAATGGACTGATGCCGCATAGGGCACCCGTTAGATATATGGATGTTAACATGTACTGCAACACCCATACTGTCGCCTGCTCTAAAAATCTGCAGTAGCTGTCAGGTAAAATGGAGAATGTTGCGGTGCAGTTTGTGGCTTACTAGTCACCGTGGCTTGTACCAAAAACATGTTTCCTGCCCAGGATGTGAGATAGGAAACTTCAATTTGAATAATTTGTTTACTATTGCTGTGTGAGGACAAGATTCCATGCAGCTTCACTCCTCACCAACAAACAATACATTGCATTGAATCAATAATGCAACATACAGCTCATTGCTAGGATTCAACTTTTACAGTCATATAAAACCAGGTCTTGTGTAAATAAAGAGCTGTAGTGTAGTGGTGCAGCTGGTCTAACATACTTTCTCTTTAGTAAACCAGAAGCCCTCGTTGGAGATGGAGAATGAGGAGAAGATTCGCCTGGAGGCTCGCCGGCGTCTGGAGGAGCAACTCAAACAGTACAGAGTGCAGAGACATAAGGAGAGGGTGAGTGAATGGAGTAACTGTCAGGTTATGGACAGCACCAGCTCCTCTTCTATTTGTCCTCAAAGGTCCTCATGTTTTCAAAACCAGTTTTGGCAGCTTCTGCATCATTAACATAAAATGTTTACCATTAGACAACTATCTATTTTTTTGATGTTGTATATGTGGCGTTCAATTTGTGTTTCATGCTTATGGACTTATTCTCAGCTGAAGTTGGCTGCTAAACATGCTATTTTCTTGTAAAATGTAACCCAGAAGATAGACAGTTTATCAGGTGTTGAGGCCACAGCTTTTCACTTTGGAGAAATGTTCAGCATGGGTGCACGTTTGGCTCCAGATAGCTCTATATTTGTTAGGGCTGTGTATTGGCAAGAATCTGGCGATACATTACGTATCACGATACATGGGTCACGATTCAATATATTTCAATACTTGTCAAGTAAAAGTCAAAGAAGTTTACTTTAGGTAAACAATTCAGTACACAGAAAATCAAACTGCCAGTTTGAGATTGTGGTTCCCAGGTTCTTAGTGAGCTAATATTTATATTCTAAAGTAGGCCAAAGTTCAGCCATAGCTACGTTGTTAGCTTCTAGCAAAAAGTCAGGCACTGCTAGGCACTGTTAGGCGAGGACACTAGTGGTGTGTCTCAGCATAGCCATCTAGTGGTAGGGGGTTTAAACACAACATAAACGTGAAAATAACGTCTTACGTGAATATTTTTGCACGTAAACAAAAAAAAAAGAAATCGATATTGCGTTTTTGAAAATTGATACATTATTGCAAAATAAAATATCACGATATTCAAGTGTATCCATTTTTTCTTACACCCCTAATATTTGTATTTTTGTTCTTTATAGTTTAGTCATTGCTATTCCCAATTGTATATTTTATACTGTGTGTGTGTGTTTTTTTTTTTTTTAAGCTGAGCAACCTTGTTGTCAGATTGTATCACATTAGCAGTAACATGGTTCATCTCTTTCTGTTTCTAGTCTCACCGCACCACCCCCAAGAACAGGCCATTCAGCACCCTGGATCCAGAGCTCATGCTGCATCCTGAGGGTCTACCCAGGGCCAACACTGTTGCCATGACAACGGAGTATTCCTTCCTGAGGACCAGCGTCCCCCGTGGTCCCAAACTGGGTAGCTTGGGAATTCCTTCTTCCAAGGAGAGAAAGTCCAGATCACCCCGGCCAAGCAAGATCCACTCATTGGCTGACTACAAGTCTCCTGGGAATGATGGCGCAGGTGGAGGAGGTGGAGTAAGAACAGCAGACAACACCATGAGCTCCCTCCAGTCCACCATGAGCTCAGTGTCCACGTTGTCTGAGTTCAGTGTGACGTCGGAGACGGAGACACAGGCTGGTGCTTTGCTCCAAGTCGGGGACAATGTCTCCGAAATTGACGGCAGTGAATCGGGAACAAGGCCGGGGAACGACGGCAACGACAGTGACAGCTCGTCCTACAGCAGTGTGTCTACCAGGGGGACAGTCGGGATGCTCTCAGCTACAGTGGAAAGGCAGCAGGGGCCCTACACAGTGGAGGGGAGGGAGATTGCCCCCGAGGCCATGGGTCAGTTCCCCTCCCTGCAGGAGGTGCTGCAGGCGGCCAGTGAAGAGCAGCACCTGCTGGAGCTGGAGCTGGAGCAGGAGAGAGAAGGGACTGCGGAGCCTCGCAGCCGCAGGGACAGCTTCTCCAGCAGGTACTTGACAACATCAAATAGAGAAGGAATAAAATAACAACAGGTGGAAAGTAACAAATTACTCAACATTACTGTAATTGAGTCGTTTTTTTGTGTACTTTTACTTTTTAAAGTAGTTTTTAAAATCTGTACTTCTATTTTTACTCAAGTACTTAAATAAGTGTAAGTATAAATAAGATATAAAAGTATAAATATAAAAAGCTTTATCTCCCCCCACTATTAAAAACTAAGTAACTTTTACACATTAGTACATTTTGAATAAGCTACTTTTTACTTTTACTTGAGTAGATTTTTATTCTGGTAATTTGACTTGTACTTTAGTAAAAGTTCATTAAAGCAATAGTACTTTTACTTAGGTAGATTTGTTTTGTACTCTTTCCACCTCTGTAAAATAATGACTACAATTGACAGTTCTAGATATTAACATTGTGTTTACAGCCAAATGTAAGCCTATATTTCATTGAGATAATGCTTGGTGAGAACTGCAGTTCCTCACATTGATTGCTCAAACTCACAATTGTTTGGCATTTTTGTTTGTTGCTGTAGATTACTTGAAACAATTAATTGATTATGTACATTTTTATAATTTTCTGTCAATCAACTAAATGACTAATCATCTGAGCACTAATGTTGTTTACATGTGTTGCAGTGTTTCTTTGGAGAGTTCAGTGATGGGCCATGATGATATGCTGCAGGTGTTGAAAGAGAAAATGAGACTGGAGGGTCAGCTGGAATCTTTGTCATCTGAAGCCAATCAGGTAATATAACCTTGATTTCTCGCTCATATTTTCCGTTCCTTTTGCACAAATCACCCATCCATTCATATTTTGTACAGGATTGGACCAAATAACATAAAACCATGAACAGTACAGTACCATTACACACTACACCCTCTGAGTCTAATCAACATGTCTTTCACAGTTTCATATAAAATAAGTTGTAAAGACTTCCCATGACAATTTGATTGTATTATACTGAAAGGTGTTGCTATTGCTGCTATTTTGTTCATATTGTTTGTTTACATGAGTCAATTAGTATTTAGATACTTCATTTACAACCCAATTGAAAAACGATGCAGAGTAATTTGTAGCAATCCGAAACGGATGCACTCTGATTTAATTTTGCTGCAATATCTGGTGGTATGCCCATTAATGGCTGGTGAATTGTGCAACCTACATCTGCCATTATTTAGCTTGTACGTCATACTTTATCCCAGTAGTCTTCTATGTAAATGCTTACCCTGGATTGTGAAGGACATGTCTTATAAAACACAGGAACAATAGAAATAATCTATTTATATATTTGCAAATGTGCTTTTGTTCGCCAAATGGACAAGTGAAAATTTACTGCATAAGAATGGGTGTACTGATAATAATGCCATGTTATTTATCATAGCATTCAAAAAGATTCCATTTAGCTTAATGGTTTTTTCAATGTACACACCCAGATGACACTATATTGGAAACCAAGAATAATTGGGGTGTAAGTGCTGACCATGCTGTCCTTTCCTCCAGGCTCTCAAGGAGAAGACGGAGCTTCAGGCTCAGCTCGCTACAGTGAATGCCCAGCTGCAGGCTAAGACGGAGGAGGCTCAGCTCAGCCAGGTGAAGCAAAGCACCCTCACTACGGAGGTCGGCACGCTGCGGCAAAACTGCAGCCAGCTGGAGAAGGCCATGGTGGATCTCCAGGGCAGTCTGGAGAGCAAGAATGCCAGTCTGACTTCTCTGAGCAATGACCTGAAGGTGGCCGAAGACCAATACAACAGGCTGATGGGGAAGGTGGAGGAGATGCAAAGCACTGTAACCTTGAGAGACAATACAGGTGGATAACGGAGACCCATAGAGCTGAGCGTTACAACAATAATAATAATTATTATTATTTCAACACCCAATACGATATTGGCAAACACGCTGACATGGCATATTCACACTCATGTTAAAATAAGATGTTTTGGTCTTTCACATTTGCAGTCCAGGAGTTGCGTCAGCAGATGGGTGGTCTTCAGAGCCAGCTTCAACAGGTCCAGCTGGAGCGCAGCACCCTGCAGAGCCGAATGAAGACATCCCAGGCCGAGATTGACTCGCTTCAGCAGCTCAGGCAGTGGTACCAGCAGCAGCTAGCAGTGGCGCAGGAGGCGAGAGTACGACTGCAAAGTGAAATGGCCAACATGCAGGTAAGGTTGATGCTAATGCAGTTGGTTTTTCATCAGAGGATTGACATTTGTAATAATATAATTAGGCACAGTTCACTCTTAAGGTATAGGTCTAACTTTTATTGTCCCTTTTAAAGTTAACTGGGCTGAGACCTCTGTTGTGTTTAGACTAGAATTAGTTCACAGGAAGGAGCTCATGCCTTTCAGAGGGGAATATGCTTCAGTAGCCAGTGATTAACTGTGCTGTATATGTATTTTGTTTTTGGACTTGATTTGCAAATGAATGAATAAAACGTCTCAAAAGAAAGGGCTTAACATTGGTCAGACAAGAGTTGACATGACACTTTGTTGTTTGTTTTTTTTATCTCGCTCAGGCTGGACAGATGACTCAGATTGGTGTCCTGGAACATCTGAAGCTGGAGAATGTGACTCTGTCGCACCAACTCACCGAGACCCAACACCGCTCTATCAAAGATAAAGAGCGTATTGCTGTTCAGCTGCAGAGCATTGAGGTATACTCTCCTCCAACATCTCTTTCTGAATATATTGACCTCAGGTTTGTGAAGTCTATATAGGAAACAACCCATACCTGAAGGTTTTTATTTAGTTAAGGACCTTTAGATAAAAGTAGGCTTTTCTAAATTACCAGGACTAAAATGAGGTTTTATTGTTTTCTTTTGTTTAAATCAATCTAGCATATCGTGTAAAACCTTTTTACTGTCTGTGACTTAGGTCGACATGCTGACCCAGGAAGCTGCTTATAAGCAGATCCAGGATGCAAAGAACATGGTGGAGGATGATCTGCAGCACAAACTGGAAGAGTTTGAGGATGAGCGAGAACGCTTAATTAAACTGGCCAACACTGCCAACGCCCTGGAAAGGGAACTAGAGCAGGTAGTCAAGTCATTGGTTTTCCACCTTTTTATGGGCAGTAAAATTTGTATTGCACTCTACTCTAAACCGCCTTTCACACGCTCTCCCTCTTAGGCCAAGTTGACCCTTTCCCAGAAGGACGTGCAGCTGCAGTCACTCCAGAAAGAGCATCTGGAGCTGATGCGCCAGCTGACCACCACTCAGGAGAACCTGCACACCAAAGAGCAGTCCATCAACCAGCTGGAAGCCCGCTACCTGGAGCTGGAGGCCCAGCTTGCCGAGCTGCAGACAGAGAGCAGCGGCAAGGACGACAACATCCATTACCTCCAGAACGAGAAGATTGTCCTGGAGGTGGCGCTGCAGGCGGCCCGCGCCGACAAGAGCCAACTCGACAGCGATGCCGAGCGGCTCGGAGAGGATGTCCTGGTGGCGTCAGATATCTTGGATCAGCTCAGACAGGAAGTCCAGGTCAAAGCAAATCAGGTATGATACAGGTGGGAGGTGGAAAAATGAAAACTTTCCCTTTCCTTTATTGTGTTATATATCTTTTTTTGTGCATGTTCTAGGTTTACAAAGTGAAAAAGCCCAAAGTCCACCCCAAAGGGACTTACCATCTCCAACAGGGCTGTCCCAAACGATTATTTTGTAAACGATTAATCTAGCGATTATTTTTTTGATTAGTCGACTAATCTAACGATACACTTTTCGATTAATCTAACCATTTATTTTCCCATTGCTCAATTATTAACAATTTACACAAAACAAATTTCAATAAGGTTCAAATCTGTAAAGTAAAATTAATTTGTAGTGTAACCTGAAGCCAGATGTTGGCTATCAACAACAAAATAAAGTGCAAAAAGAGTAGCCTGTATTTGCTTTTTTTAACAGTAGTAGGTAAAATAATGAATAAGCTCTTGTTTAACATCAAAGCTATTCTCCCTTTAATCTTACAGTAAAAGTGCAATTTTAGCAACATATGAAATCAGATGTATCAAATAAATCCAACAATAAAACATAACATTTCAAGTCACTTTCAGGAGGAATACACAAATGTCTACATCTGTAGTGACACCTTGAGTTACATATGTTATGTTTAAAAACGTTCTCAGTCTGTGCGTGGCACAGAGGCGCCCATATACTGAGAGGTTTATGCCTCGACGCAGAGGTCCAGGGTTTGAATCCGACCTGACGATTTCCTGCATGTCTTCCCCCTCTCTCCTGGCTGTCCTGTCAAATTTAAAGGTGGAAAAAGCCCCAAAAAAATCATGAAAAAGTTCTCAGTCATGGGGAGCAGCAATTCTTTTGGCATTGTAGGAATTGCTGAGCTGCTAGTGACTTGGTTAGCCCTGGCCTTGCCTTTCTAAGACTTCCTCTTTTTGTCACCCTTTTGATGAAGGTGTGTGTGTTTTCCATTCAGTTTAAGCAGTGAAATTCAAGAATTGAAACCTATTTCAAGTAGCTTTTTGCATCCATTCTTTTTCTTTAGTTACCGCTCCACCACCGGTGTAGTGATGAAGGCCATTTGTCTTTGTTACAGATAGAAACTCTTCAGCAAGAAAACAGTTCCCTGAAGAAACAAGCTCAGAAACTGAAGGAGCAGTTCCATCAACAGAAGGTAAGTCATCTCCGTTGCTATTTTTCACATGTATTTATAAAATCTGCCAGCTGATGCTGTCGTGGGAGGACGTATTGTAGAGCCAGATGGCTGTCATCTCAGAAGAGTGCTGTTGACACGCCTCAGTCGATTGAGCAGTGATGGTTGCTGCTCTTTTTGTATCAAAAGGCTGTAATAAAAAGGGTGGTGTTTATTGACAGAATGACAGAATTGTATTGGACTCGGGTTTTTGTAGACCCTTCAGTCTCATGCATGCACATTCATCTTGGTCCATCAAAATGTACCGGTGGCTGCTTTCAGCAATTCAGAAAACACTAATTTAGTGTACCTCTGGTTGTAAAGAAGAAAAATCTGCATTATCAAGACACTAATATGTCCCTTCACTGCAACTGAAGTAACTGAATGGGAAGTCAGGGATGTGTGAGGTACTGTAGCATGACTGATAAACTACTTGTTAAAGATGTACAGGGTAGTGGGAAAGAGGAAAGATGGGGTATTTAGATGCTTTGTCCATTTTTAGTTTGTAGAAAAGTGCTCAATTGCAGGTTCTTAAAGGCACAAAGAACACAAAAGGCTGACAGCTACTCTGGTTTCAATGGGTTTCCAACGTTGCTCTTTTCTTACTTTTCTGCATTGACAAGTACACTCCTATTTTCTTATTTATTTCTTTTTTTTCCTACATAATACAGCTGCCACTATTGTACAGCTGTACCTACATTAAGCTGCATTAACAAAAACAACGCGCATCACAGCTTTCCGTTGGTGGTTTCCTGTAATATTTTGTAAAATGTCCTACTGTCTTTAGTATAATACGTGTGTTCATGTTAGGAACAAACACAATGCAATTTAAAAAAAAAAGAGAAAAAAAATTCCTGTACAATTTTGTTTATATGGACCTCCTTTTATTCAGTTTGCCATAACCATGTGAAATGTATCTCACTCAAGCCCAGAGACGATGCAGTGTGGGATTCAAATCCTGTTTTCAGCCCTCCCTACATTGTGTTGTGGAAAGTATTTTGCCTGCTGTCTCAAATAGGAGCAGGACTACTTGTACTCCTTAAAACGATAGAACACTCCCTTCGTTAATTAGACACACGGTTATTGACTTTACAGGTGATGGTGGAGGCCTACCGTCGGGATGCCAGCTCCAAAGACCAGTTGATCAGTGAGCTCAAGTCCACCAAAAAGCATCTGTTGGTGGAGGTGAAGGACCTGAAGCAGGAGCTGCTGGGCATTCAGGGGGAGAAGCAGAAGGCCGAGCTGGAGCAGGCCCGGCTGCAGAAGGAGGTGGTCAGAGTCCAGGAGCAGATGAACAACATGGAGGCTCATCTGCAAGCCATTCAGGCAGAAAGGGATCAGCTAGAAACCCAGGTCCAGGTAATTGTACATCTTTTCATTTGTTCAATATTTCTTCAAATGTACATCACAAAGTACCATAACAATAAAAGTAGAGCTAATGTTTTTGATGTAGTATAAGAGGCTGTAAGTAAACAGTGTACTGCCAGCAGTTATAGTGTGAATCCTATTGTAATGTGAAGTATTGTGTTTTTCTCCCACTCCAGTCGGTACAGTTTGATCACAGCCGGCTAGCTGCAGTGACGGAAGAGAACGAAGGCCTGAGGAAACAGGTTGAGCAAATGGAGGGAGAAGCCAAAAAGTGAGTCATTTGCTGCATAGAGATTTGGAAGGTCTACCACAGTAATGACTTGGACCATTGTGCATATCTCTGTTATCAAGGGCTATTTATAAATATAAATAAAGGGCATTGCTTATACAATTCCTGATCTCCACATGGACAAATAGGTCTGTACAGTCTGCACACCTACATCTTAGGGCTGGGCAATATACCGATATTATATGGATATTGTGATTATGGGACTAGATATCATCTTAGATTTTGGATATTGTAATATGCCATGGTAAGTGTTGTCTTTTCCATGGTTTTTCTGACTGAATTACAGTAAAGTGATGTAATTTTCTGAACTTCCCAGACTGCAGTTCTATTATTTGCCTACTTAGTCGTACATCCACATCATTGATGATTATTTATCCAAAATCCCATTAGTAAAATATTTTGTGAAGGGGTGCCTGGGTAACTCACCTGGTTGAGAGTGCGCCTCATGTACATGGGCTCAGTCCTTGCCACAGTGGCTGCATGTTCGATTCCAACCTGTGGCCCTTTGCAGCGTGTTATTCCCCCTCTCTCTTCCCTTTCGAATTTTCAGCTGTCCTATCATATAAAGGCATAAATGCCCAAAAAATAATCTTAAAATTTTTTTTTAATACAGTATATTTATTTTGTGAAAGCAACAACCCTACAATTATCGTCGCAATATTGACATTGAGGTATTTGGTCATAGATACTACAGCTTGTGTTCATATGTATGCATGGTCTGCTGTCTGAGCGACCTGATTTCATGGACATGTTTACCTTAATTTCTTATCTACATCTAATAGGGCCATCTCAGAGCAGAAGGTGCGAGTGAAGCGGCTGGGGACAGATTTGACCAGTGCTCAGAAGGAGATGAAGGCCAAACACAAGGCCTACGAGAACGCTGTGGGCATCCTGAGTAGAAGGCTCCAAGAAGCTCTGGCTGACAAGGAGACGGCTGAGGCAGAGCTGGTCAAACTCAAGGCCCAGGTGTCGGATGGGGGACACAGCCAGGCCTTACAGGTGCTGTATAAATCTGCCAGACCTTTGCAGTTCCTTGAAAAAGTCACTGCTTCAATATATAGTTTCAGGCTATTAGCATAAGGAAAGGCATCAATGTTAGGGAAGTCTGAGCAGAGCATTCTACAGTGTGTGGACTGGGCTCTCATCCTTTTACAGTTCTTGGCAAATAAAAATAAATTACACAATCTGTGTGTCTCTTTCTACAAACTTTACAAACATTAGGAGGCCTAAGGTAGTATGGATACGAGGTCTATTAAACCTTTTTCTTGCACTGAATAAAATGAAGAGATGTTATTCTTGCCCCTGTCTAGCAAACATTAATAATAAGTAATATTTTGCATTTCTAATTGCAGTTAAGAAGTATTTTTATGCAGGTAGCTTGTTGTACTGTACTGTAAGTGCATCCTCATAGTCTGAATGAGGATTCATATTATAGTTGAATCAAGGACAACATTTTAAAAACATCAATAGGAAAGCCCTCCGTCTACCTATGTCCTCGACTCATATTTGTTTTTACCTACATATATTTGTCATTTCATTGTGAATTATCCTTAATAATTGCACCTGTTGACTTAACTAAAACATATTGAAATAACGTGTTTTTTTTAATTTATTTGTCATCCAGGAGAAGATTAAGGCTCTGCAGGCTGAGCTGCAGGCTGTAAGCAACAGCAAGACGATGCTAGAGAGGGAGCTGCAGGAAGTGATCACCCTCACCTCCACCGAGCTGGAGGATTACCAGGAGAAGGTCATGGAGCTCGAGGATGAGGTGAACATTCATCAGTTTGTGTCAGTGTGTTGAGGTTTTTGAACAGAACTTCTCTTTACGTCTAATGGGAAATGATTGTTTCGTGCATTTGATCTCAGCCCTGTACGAGCAGCATGTTTACACTTCTATCATCACTCAGTTCATCTATGTTATTTTGTATCGATGACATGAATTGATTTCACAGCTTCAAGAGTCCCGATGCTTCAAGAAGCGGATTCGAAAGTTGGAAGATGCCAACAAGAAGCTAGCACTCGAGCTGGAACATGAAAAAGGGAAATTGGCTGGATTGGCACAGTCCCACAATACACTACGGGAGCATTCCAACATTTTAGAGTCTGCCTTAGCTAAGAGAGAGGCAGATCTTGTCCAGCTCAACTTACAGGTGAAAAAATTTGTTTTCTTCTTATAATGTTGATTACCCCTGTGTTGTAAAGTGTTCCTGTATGCCAGAAAAGAAACATTTGGTTGTGAAATTATTCACCAGAACATTGTTTTCCCATTTATCCTTTTTTACAGGTTCAAGCTGTTCTGAAGCGTAAAGAGGAGGAGGACCAGCAAATGAAGCAGGTGGTACAAACTCTACAGCTTGCCTTGGAAAAAGAGAAAACCAAAGTCAATGACCTGAAAGAACAGGTAGGAGCTCTTAGCCGTACATCAGAATGCAGTATGTTCTTCTTCTTTTTAAGTTGAAATGCCAACTGCTCATCATTTTCATTTTGCCTTCCAAAGAGTCTGTCATTTGAATTTGAATATATTTAAATATTTATTTTGAGACCATTTGCTTGGCACAAGGCACAATAAGAAGCCTCTAAGAATTATAAAAGTTCAACAGCTGAATTGCGACACGTATCTATAGTAAGTCAGGTAGGTTTTCTGGAGCATTTAATTTTCCGGGGGTTTGTCTCGGGCTATACTGATGTGGTCCTGATGATGTGTCCTTTAGGTGGCAGCAGCAAAGGCTGAAGCGGCCCACAGCAAACGGCACTACAGGGCAGCCATGCTGGAGCTGTCGGAGATCAAGAAGGACCTGCAGGCCAAAGAGGACCTGGTCAAAGCTATGCAGAGTGAATCCCACAAACTACAGTATGTGCATGTATTCAATCTAAGACAGGGATCTTCAACAGGGGGTCCGGGACCCTTAGAGTTACTGCAGGGGAGGCCACTGAGTTACTGTAATTATTTAAAAAAATTAAAAAGAAGGTAATATACTTTATGTCTGAAAATATACATAATAATATACATAAACATGGGTCCAACATATTAATAGCAAAGATAAATTGGCCCATTTTTTATTTTTTTATTTTATTTTATTTACACAACATTGATGACAGGCTACTGGCCTGTAGGTAAGGTAGCCTTCCACAGATAGCTTAAGGATTCACTGTGCTACATGTCTCTTTAACATTACATTATGTTGAAGAGTTTGTGTTAAAGAGTTAACATACATGATGTATGAATATGTATATTGTATTGTATACTGTATATTTTAGTACCTTTAGTATTGTATGCAACATAAAAAGGTATGTATGTATGTATACACATTATTGTAGGCCCAGTTTAATTTGCAACTCAATTTTATAAAATCTGTAGTACGAGGTTCCTGCTCTGTCTCTCTTTCAGCTAAAGGGTCCTCAGCCTAAAAAACATTGAAGACCCCTGATTTAAGAATAAAGTAACTTTAGGCATATGACTTATTTTTAAATGTAACATTGCAAAATCTGTAGCAGTTGCACAGTATATCTTAGCACTCATTTATACTATGCAGGGCTCAGGATGAGCAGCACGCTCAGGAGGTTTCCAGGTTCCAAGAGGAGCTGGCTGAGGCCCACTCCCAGCTCCTGATCCTCCAGAAACAACTGGACGAGGAACTGGCCAAGCAGCCGCTCACTAATCAAGAGGTCAGAGACTGACTGGAATATTTAGCTGATCATGATAATGGTAGTTTAAATATGTTGACAAAGAGACGCCATGGTCATGGTACCTCTGATATGACAGACCCAATGCAGTTTGTTTGATTTATATTTAATTTTTTTTTTTTCATAATTCGTATTATTTAGCCTAAATTGATTATAACGCAACATTTGACTGTGTACTCTTTTTTTTTTTTTTTATCATTGTCCTGGGATTTCATGAAGAGTTTCAGGGTTCCAGTTCTCTAATATCTGTTTGAGCCTTAGTTTGAGCCATCACTTGTTGTTGGCGAACAACTCTCAGTGACACTGATGTCTAACATTAACTGGTTCAGGTTGAGGACCTGAAGTGGGAGGTGGAGCAGAGGCAGAGGGAGATTGAGGCTCAGAAGCAGCAGCTGGAGATGATGGAGCAGTGTCAACACAGGGAACTGGACAACCTACAGAGAGCTCTGCAGGCAAGTATTCACTTGATTGTAAAATAAAATGGTAAAATAAGGTTGCTACTTAACTAGATGAAGATGATAACTTATGTCGGATTGCAGGGACCAACATATGTTCATGTTGCGAATTGTATGTTGTTTAAAAAATTGTTAATCAAAAAAAAAAAAAAGAGAGAAAATTTTACTGTATTTACAAATGCACAGAATTACTTTTCTAAAAGCGAACAGTGAGTGTCTAGAGAAAGACGAAGGGTGAACTGAGCACTGTGGTTATTTCTGGACAGTATGTATGTCATCACCTCCACCTTCCCTTTTATAACTTCCAAAGATTCCTCTCTGTCTCAGAACATCAAGGTGGAGCTGGAGTCGGTGCAGGACGAGCTGAGCGGCACCAGGAAGGACAAGTTCATGCTGCAGGCCAAAGTGTGTGAGCTGAGGAACAGCATGAAGACTGTCCTACTGCAGAACCAGCAGCTCAAACAGGACTTCAAACAGAGTCGTCTAAGGAAGGTAAGGCGTCTTATTCTTCACGTTCGCACTATTACAGATGTAGCTCTTTTTAGATCAAAACTTATTTATTTAGAATGGTAGTAGTCTCCTCCTCCTGTTTCTATGTAACCTTTTCTGATTTGACTGGCTATGTTTTAAAACAGCTGGCGTGTACTAGGGGTGCACGATTCAGAAAATGTCACGATTCGATTCAAAATCGATTTTCGATTCAAAAAAACTATTCACAGTATGTAAATGTAGTTACTTTTTTTTTGGAATTCTGTGAATCAATTTTGAATCGGTAGAGCTTGACTCGCGATTCAAATGTGAATTGATTTTTTTGCACATTCCCCAGTGTGTACCCTTTCATTTCTATTGGTAATGCTTAAAAAAAAACACGTCCTCTCTTTAAATTTTTTTTTTAGAAAGATTGAAAGTCCAATGTTGTAAGTTTAAATCCAAATAAGAAATGCCTGCTTAAGATAACTGACTACTGTAAATTCATCTCTGAAATGATGGTTTTGTTGGAGCAGCAGCGCATGGAGCTGAAGAGTGAGGGGAACCCATCCAACCCAGTGACACCAGTTAAGATTCCTGACTGCCCAGTGCCTGCCTCCCTGTTGGATGAGTTGCTTAAACCATCAACTTCTGTCAACAAAGAGCCCCTCAACAACCTGCACAACTGTCTACGGCAGCTCAAGTACGCCTATTCGTTCTAACCAAAGGACTCTGTTAACATTATCCACGTACAGACGTGACGTTTTTTCTTGTGTAATGCTGAGGAGCTGTCCAAATGCCAGAATACATGTAATGTTTTCTTTCTTTCTTTTTCTCAGAGAGGAGATGGACAGCCTCCAAAGACAGATGGAGGAGCACACAGTAACAGTACATGAGTCGATGAGCTCATGGACAAACGCAGAGGAGGGACTGGCTCAACTGGAGCTTGAAAACAACATCTCCAAACCATCAGCGCCGCTAAACGTGGTGGTGGAAAATAACAATGAAGCAGAACAGCAGCAGTCGTAACAGAAGAACTTTTCTCAGGCCATTAGAGGGAGAGTGGAGTTTTATCCACAAAGGCACTTTTCGGCCCCTAATTCCCTTTCTCTTTTCTTAACAATTGCTGCCAACATTTGGCATTCTCCCATCAGCACAGAAGTGCTTTCGCAGAGTAATACTTTATATACCATAGCTTTATTCTTTCCTCTTTATTTGACTGCTGTTTATATTTTTGTTATGCTATTGTCACATTTATTTATTTTGAGTTAATGAATTACAAATCTGACAGCCTCTCAAGAGGATCCCCCATCCTTAGTTTTATCATCATACAAATATGATCTAGTATGGACTGTTTAATCTGTTTTTCCCTGTTAAGTTGGCGTTTTTTTTTTCTCTAAAAGTTATTCAGACATCATTGTCTTTGTAAGAATGAAATCACTGGCTTTGAATGCTGCGGTATTATGGCTGACATTAATTCAAAAAGTGTTTTTCGTGACACCAGACTGGCATTTCTTTGTGTCTGTGTACGAGAGCAGTAGCTCATCTATGATTTAACTGACGCGGTTATACATCCACATGGTTTCTAAGCAGTTGATGATGAAACATCATCACTCCCTTTCATGAAGTTAAACGTAATGCACAATTGTGGTCAGTTTTTTGAATTGCCTCTTGTTAAAATGCAGTGTTTCTTACATTTTGTTGTAACCATATCACCTTGGGTTCTTACTCTTAAAAACATTAATCTCAGTTATATATGGAAGTGTTTTGTCTAGCATGGACTGCAGTAATTTGTACGCAAAAAAAGCCTTAAGCAATCTTTAGTATGCTGTAAAGGACTACGTTTGAATGAGCATAGTTCTGCTGAGGGTGTGTGCAAGATGTAATACGTTATATTGTATGTGTGTGCAAATCCTTACTGAAGAATGGTTTATTGTAAAAAGAAAAAAAAAGTGGGTCACATCAACTGACATTGCACACTAGATCAAAAACTTAACTGATGGAAAGGAAAAGTTTTACAATGAAGCAGAAATCCTACTACTTCTAACAGCAGGTGCAATCAGATGTGTTCATTTTCTGTTACATTTGGTACATATTGTATTTACTAAAATTGACTACCACTGAATCAGATGTTATACTTGTTTTATGGCTGTTTTCATGGGTATTGGGATAAGTTAATTGTTTCCAGAGGTTAATATATAAATACATTTGCTTTTTGTATGATTGTAAAGTCATAATTGTTTAATAGTGTAACAAAGATGAAATACAAAATATCAAATGCATACTATAAATCAAAGCCAATAGTAACTCTGGTACAGCTGCACTAAAGTTTCAGTGTAAAGGGGTCATTGGATGGTTCAGTAGCTTGTGTAACTGTGCTACAGTTGCTGTGTTGGTGCTCATTCCCACACTTTTATTTTTTAACACCATTGTGATCATTATGAATTTCCAAAGGGACAATAAATATTTTGAGGAGAATGCTTACTGAGGCAAATAACAAATATATTGATATACTGTGTTCTGAAAAAAAACAAACAAAAAAAAACAAACTTTTGGACAGTATCTTCCACACTACCTTTCACTTTAACGTTAGGTAGTATGTAATAACATTTGCTTTGGCACCAGCGCTCAATGCATATGCGCAATACCTGGCTGTATCTGCTTTTATTTTTCAAAGGTTGGAATTGATTCATTCCTGTTTTAACATCTGTGTTGGGAGATGTGATTGTATTTATCATAAAATTGCACTATTCATCTGTCTTTGTAGTTTATGCTCATTCATTATATGTTGTCGACGCTTAAAAGACTTTATAAATATGTCAAAGTTCTGTCTTCCCCACGTTTAAGCCGTCATTTTGTTCAGGCACTGTGTTAGACTGAACCGGGTCCTCTCGCTCTGCATTTTGAAACCATCGCGGTGAGAAGAAGGAGAAGACACATAGCTAGCAACAGTAACGTTAGCCGGGGAGCGAGGAGGAGGTGGGCATGACACCATTACAATTATCATATTTTGAATTAGCAGTGCACTACAGTTAACTGCGATACATGTGTAAAGTAATTTGTTCGGTAAGAATACAAAAACTGTTCTTACTGTACGTTATTGCTAACCGGTGGCTTGAGTGAATAGCTTCTTGCCTTGCTAAGTGGCTAACGTTAAGTCAGAGAATGTCAGTTAATGATTGTTAGCATGCTTGTCAAACTGAAATTGAGTAGCTAAAGGACGTCATTCAAACTGTCTTTCCTTCCAATTTTAACGGACGGTGACCTATGTTGGTAAATGATTGCTTTCAGTTTGTGTACGAATATCTTGAGAAACGTCATGTCTTGCTGTTGGCTTGCCTCTTACATGCCTGAAGAAGGTGGCCCCGGCAAACGTGAGATTGTGCCAACACGAAAATTCTTTAGCATTGTGTTTGTACCAGCAAAACATTTCCATCAATAATTCTCTTGCATTTATTTTAAGTAGGTAAATGTGTTAACCATAAAAAACCTAGACCTGAGTTTGCTAGGTTGTCGTTTTCTTGGATTAGTCGCGGAGAGCATGATGCTACATTCATCCCTTCGGGAAAGTACGTAAATATAAGAGACGTCCTCAACATACAGAACAGAAACCTAATTATTAGGTTTCTAGATATCCATTCTCTGCGAAACTGTCACAAACACGCGTACAATTGTAGAAGAAAATGTAGGAAATGTAACGTTACAACTCAAGTTTTGTGAGAATGGAATTCATTGCCATGCACAACTCCGTCTAAACAACAGCTTTTGTTGTTTTTGCTGTGATAATGCTTTCAAATGTTAAAAGTAGTTTGATATTGATCGTAACTTAATACACATGCATACTGTGTTAGCCTCAATGACCAGCAAGTCATTTTAACTGATGTGTTATGAGAATGTTAAAATTACTGACAATATACGGCCATGATACGAAAAAATGGGTAATATGGAAGGAGTTCAGCGGTGACGTTCGTCAGTACAGTGTCACATGCCGGTTGCAAACTATCTAGTTTATCTCTGCTTAGTGTTTTTGAAGAGATGTGACAATTCACTTTATGTTCGGCGCCTGTCACCCTCAGGTCGTCCAGATTTGAGTTTTCCCACAGTTCTGGAATGCAGCGTGCGCCCTCCCTTGAAACTGAGCATGCGCAGAACATGTTGTAAACAATGAGACTATTCCAGACCGTCTTCAGCTTTGTGTCTACCCAACAGTTTATCTGTGTAAAACTAATAACGGTTTCCCATAGATCCGCGTATAGTCAATAAAAATGTTCCTTGGTAAGTATAGGGACACATTTGCTACTAGATGTCATCACGTACACTGATTTTTTTTTTTTATCGGCATTATCACCACGAAGACGTATCAAATTTGTTGCGTTACAGCCCGTAAACTCACCTCGAATGACATACTTGGGCGTGACAGCAAGCGAATGAACCGACGCATATTGTTATAAATTATCCAGTTTTCTATATTTTTGTGATCGATAATATTCCAGCCCAAAGTTGTGTCCTTTATTTACTCTGTCAGTCTAGATTTTCATCTGAGCAGATTCCCTCATGCTAGCTTTGCCAGGCACATTCCCCAGCTGCTAAAGATGACTTGTTGGTTAGCAAGCTAGCTAGCCGATGCTAGTCCAAGTCTAGTGGTTGTGTATGATAAGATATAATGTGTTGTTGGGTTAATAATATGGGGCTCTGGAACTTTAGTAGCACCTGCTTTATTGTATTACAGGGACTTATATTTGTAAAAGACTTTGTAACGTTAGCTGTTGAGCATACACATGAGCTAGCTATGCAATAGATTTGTGCAGCCTACATGGAAATACTTGACACTGAAGGGCAGGGGTTTAGTTGTTTGGCAAAGTCCGTCTGTATTGTATTTTACAATGTGTGGCAGCTTGTTGCATTAAAAAAGGATAGATGGCATTTTATATTAATATACACACAGCATGGATGGCTATGGGGAATATAGTGGAAAGTAAAAACCTACTAGGCTCACTTCATGTGCTAATATTAGTAATGGCCAAGCTATAGTGTACGCTAAATAAAGTAATGTATTCAGACTGTTTAAAGGAGTATATATATTTTTTTCTTTCCTAATGTATGGTTGTTATTTGTAAGTCATGATAGTGAAGCTGTTTATTTATTATAGTCTACACGGAACTGTCATTTTTAATTGACATTCACAAGTTAAAGAAATCATTTGTGAAGAATTCTGACTTGGTAACGGTGCCCAAGTATTATTTGAAACAAAATTATGATTCTTGATGTACAACAGCAAACATTTGGAACACTGAAAAGAGACCAAGAATCACATTTCCCTACACAATGGTTATTTAGTTTATCAACAACTGCTGGTCATATTTGCTGAAGTGTATGGTGTGGTGTGTTGTAGGGAGCTGAAGCATGGAGGCGGTTCTGAGCAGGCTGAGGGGGCTGAGTGCCGATGAACTGCGTGAGGAGTTTGCCCGAGCAGACCTCAAGTGCGGTCCGGCGATCACCGCTACCACCCGAGCCACCTATGAGAGGAAGTTAGCCCGAGTCCTGGCCGGGTCAGAGAGCTGTGCCGCTGAATTGGACAACACCTCTTTGTCGGGCGTCTCGGACAGCACGGCTTCCGAAGCCGATAACGCCAAATCTGTGTCATGTGCCACATCTGCAGTTGCACCCACTACTGCTGCAACAAGCAGCAGCCCCACTGAAGCCGCCAGCGAAGAGTTGGACTTTGGATACGGTGTGGGTCTCAACCCTCCAGAGGAAGAAGAGATCTCAGTAAAGACGGCCTCAAACAGCTCTGCGGAAGGCAGTAACTCTCAATCCAAAACAGAAACCCCTTCAAAGCCGGTGTCCCCAACCTTTTATTATGGCGTGTGTCCACCGTGGGAGGATGTTTTGGCTAGAAATGGTAAGACAGACTCAGCTTGTTACTTTGTGTTGCGTCCTACAGATTTCACTGTTACATTTTGAGAGTTAGCAAAAGTTACATCACAAATTTGGGAATCGCAGCAAAGAGTTTACATGATTGTAGGGAAGAAAAACACCTTTTAAACCATGACTCGACTTCATGTGTAGATGCAAAGCCAGCATCATTTCACACACAATCAGAATTATTTCAATGAGAGAGGAAAGTATACAATGTATTGAACACCAGTCTAAACTTAAAGATCTAAAGTAATTATCTGTCAATATCAAATGAGCATCATGCTTGTTCACATGGCAAATGGGTTGATTTACACTTAATAATTGTTTTTCTGTTTTCTGAAGTCTTTAATCATAGTGAGAAATGATTTTTTTTTTTGAGTGGCGTAGTGGTTAAGGGACATACCATTTACTGTAATCACAACATCCTCAGTGTTATTCCAGCTGTGTCCTGTGGACCTGTGTTGCGTGTCATTCTCCTTTTCTCTTCCCACTTGTTTCCTTTCACCTCACAACTGTCCGCTATCAAATAAATACCCTGAAACAAATCCTTGTTGTTGATTCCATCTCGTGTAACTACTGGATGGAAACGTACATGATGAATAGATAATTAATTAAATTAATTAATTAAATTAATCATCAATTTTTTTCAATGTATCAATTCTTCAATGTTTCTCATTGTCTCAGACTTTAAAAACAAAAATACTCCTATGAGCTCTATTTTCTTTGATAGGTTCAACTTTGGGCTTTGTACTGACTTGAGGCTAAAGGCCACCTTTTAAAGATTTTCATGTTGCTGCTTGTTTGTTTATATCGACTGTGTTTGTCCAGTTTCTGTATTTGTTCAGGAGTACTTGCTTCTGCTGTAGTCTGACCTCCACTTTTAGGAGATGAAAACATTTGTTTTGTGGTAAGCAGCAAGGCAGTAGGACTGCCTGAACTCTCTGGAATAGAGACTTGCTCTAAATTAATCTTGAGCTACCCCTAAAATCAATATTGTTAACCTGTCAGGGCAGGCTTTTATTGCACTTTGTAGATTCTCATCAAAATATGACTTAACAGGCTGACTGGACAAAAAAAGGGAAAGGAGGAGGAAAACAATCATTCAACCACCAGTTAGAAAGCCACCTTAACAAACTGTAATAAAGGAAACAAGAAATCTCGGCCATGTTAAAAAAAAAAAAAAAAAAATGGAAAGAAAAGCTGAGTCTTAGTGTTTGTTTTTTTTGTCTGTAGAGAGAGCACATGTATACACAGATAAGAAAGATGCCCTTCAAGCTGTTAAGACGATGAAGGGAGCCCGCTTCAAAGCCTTTCCCAACCGTTTGGATGCTGAGAAGTTTGCTAAGGGGATCTGCGACTATTTCCCCTCTCCTAACAAATGTACACCCTGTGTATCTCCTGTCAAACCAGGCCTGGTCAGTAAAGGTAAGTAAATACTTGTCTGTAATAAAAAAAATATAAATGGGCCCTACTTAATACCCACTGTTGTATATTTTATTAGACGTACAGTCTAGGTTTCATCATGGTATGGCACACTGATCCTTTTTGGCATGTAGAAGGTCAGCACTCAGAAACATGCTCAACAGAGAGCAGCAGGGTTAAAACCGGAGTAAATTGTTTCCTTTCTCTGTATAATTAAAGGAATCATGCTAAGGCTACAATATTGCATGAGTTTCCCGACAGTGATTCAAACAGTTGCACTGTGAATCCTTGCCATAAGCAAGATCACTTATTTAACTTTAATTTTTAGTCACAACATGCTAATTGTCTCTAATTTTCTGCATTTCTGTCTTTTATTGCCTGATAGAGCAGTGCAAAGCAGATCTTTTTTGGTAGGACAAGTAATCCACAGTGTCTATAGTGGGGGAGAGAAGGGTACACGGAGCACACCAGCCTTGAACAATGTTTGGAGTTTTTGACAGCAGTGCCTGTCCTTCACTTTCTTCTCCCTCTCCACATCAGACAACATGGAGGTTGATACCATCAACCGGGAGCGGGCCAACAGTTTCAAGAGCCCACGCACCCAGGACCTGAACGCCAAACTGAGGAAAGCTGTGGAGAAGGGCGATGAGGTGGCCTTCAGCGACCTGGTCTGGAGCAACCCACGCTATCTCATTGGCTCAGGGGATAATCCCACTATTGTACAGGTGAGGGAATAATGTCCTGGTGTACTTAGTCTCAGATTGTCTATTTATTGCAACTTTCTGAACCAGTTTCCTTAACATTAGGGGTATCACAATTAAAATTTTAAATCGGAAATAAAACGATCGCAATGAGCTTATTGAAATCAAAAGCAGGATCAGCGATCCCCCCCGGTATTTTTTTTTCTCTTTCCATCCCCACCTACTTGTGCACTTCCAAAATAAAAATAAACACACAGCACAGCTTACCAGCTGGTAGCATGCAGCTAAAGACACAAGGTAACATTAGCTTACCCGATACCCTGCAGTCGGAGATGACAGAGAAACAACAGAACTGGAAAATCCTCCTGCTTCCCTGAAGTCACTGGTGTGGCAACATTTTGCCTTCCCCGAGTGAGTTATGTAAACAAACAAACAACCAACCACCATTAAAGCCTGTGGGCTTCGAGACTTCATGGTGGATTCAGGTACCCCTCGTTAAACTCGTAGTGCATTCAACTGTACCTCGTCAACTCTGAGAAACTCAAACTGTTGTTGTAAAGTACCCTTCTTCCATCTAGTGGCTCTTATTGTGGCATTGCCATCACTGCTGGGGGAAAAAAAGTAATTGAATCGTGAGTTTAAAATCAAATGTGGAATTGAATTGTGAATTTGGAGAATAGTGACACCCCTACATAAAATAAATAAAACCTGAAAAAAGACAAATAAAGGGAGAAAGAGAATGGAATCATATACAGCTACACACATTCTTGTATTCCTATATGAAGAGAGCACTATGAGTCATTCCAATTTGTTATCCCAGTAACGGTAGTGAAGTAAGATATAAATGGAATCCACGTTTTACTGAACTCAGCCTTTTTCCCCCTAAGGGACAATTGAATCTTTTCTAGTTTTAGATAGAACATGACATCCTTCAGCCATCTAGCATGGGAAGGGGGTTTAGGATCTTTCCAGTTGAAACAGGATAAGACGGTGAGCTAGCAAGCAAGTAAAGGTGATTACAATATAAATATTTATTTTAAATATTAAAGCTTTCTCTGGTTTTACACAAAAAATGTAGCCTAGACATCTAGACCACCCTAGCGGCAGCAAATGTAATTTGCAGCCAGGGTCGTCTAGCAACTCTCCGTTGGCTTGCGAGCTGGAAAATCCAATCTCTGGCCGGGCCAATCACATCGTGTATAGAGTTGATGGGCGGGCTTATGGCTGCTGCTGCTGCTGCTGCTGCTGGCGAACAGCGGTCTTTAGAATCGGCTTTGGCCGCGACTCTGGAAGACTTGGAGTTAAGCTTTTCTTTGAGAAAAGAACAAAGAACGGCACTGAAGTCATTCTTAAAAAATGAAGATGTGTTCGCAGTTTTGCCAACTGGATACGGCAAAAGTTGAATCTATCAACTAGCTCTGCTACCTTCTTCGTTGCTCTGGTTGGTTGTAGAGCTATCCTATTGCGTGCAGAGGGAATTTGAAAGACAACCATTTATCCCGCCCCTCGGATTGAATGGTGAGTTTCCAGACCCAACATCTGGATGTGGGTCTGGCTTGTCAGGCTACTAAAAATGGGGTTCAACTAATATGTTGTAGGTTTCACTGAGGCAGCATTGTTTAAGCTTGTCTTAGTAGTACATAGGGCTGGGTGATATATATTGTTGTAGAGATATTAAATGATGATCCTATGTCGGAATAGAAGAATTTGGCCATATCGCCCAGCTCTAGTAGTGCTGTTTTCTCAAACTCTGTGTGCTATTAATAGAGATGCATCGCCTTACTTGAAACCTTGTCAGTTGTTGCTACATAAACATCTTTTCCACATCAGTGCCAACTTTTCAGCTAATGCCCTTGTCAAGATGAAGATACAAATATGACCTGGCTGTGTGTGTATAATTATTCTTGTACATCAGTTTAAAAGTACATTCATTATTTTTTTTGTGTGTGAAGAAACTCAGTCTTAAATTCAAAGTATTAAATCAGTCTTAGAAGTTGGTATTTTACATTTTCAAATTGAATACTACTATATTATAAATACCAACTTTCATCATTAAACAATGAAATAAATGTTGGGTGCTAAATCCCTAACTTCAGCAGGTGAAGTTAGGGTCAGATGCTGCTTTTGGAGAAAATGAAGTGTTCTTTCCTGTCGACAGGAGATTGCAGAGGATTATGTCCTGATCCATACAGTTGTTTCACTGTTTTGTCTGGTTAGGAGGGCTGCAGGTACAACGTAATGCACGTGGCAGCCAAGGAGAACCAGGCAGGCATCGCCCAGCTGCTGCTGGACACCTTGGAAAACCCTGAGTTTATGCGCCTCATGTATCCAGACGACAAGGAAGATATGCTGCAGAAACGTATCCGCTACATTGTAGATCTTTACCTCAACACTCCAGATAAGGCTGTACGTTCTTTTACCATACCAGCTAAACCAGATTAGATTGGATTCTTTCGATTTCTTTTCAACTCTTTTCATTGTGTCTTGTGTGTTCCAGGGCTTTGAAACACCGCTCCACTTTGCCTGTAAGTTTGGGTGCCCGGACGTGGTCAACGTCCTGTGCTCGCATCCTGACAGCGATAAGAACTGTAAGAACAAGGATGGCCAGAAGCCTTGTGATGTAAGGAGTTTTATTTTTTGACTTTTATTGAGCGTAGTAACAAGCACGCTCAGAGAACCGTCAGCATAGCCTGGGTTGTCGTTGCTGGGGGTTATTACACAGAAAGTATTCATGAATGTGTACGTATGGGAGCTGTCTAGCAGCTGCTCAGCCTCGCACAGTTCTGCTGAACACTGGTATCCTGGCAGTTGTTGCCGAGGGAGGTACAGTTATGCTACTCACTCAGGTTTTGAAGCTGTGACCTTTTTAAGCTTGCTTTTTAAATCTTTTGGCAACAATCACTCACTGCACATTGAAGGCTAAAATTAGATGAGCAAATTCTTTCCCCAGCTAATCCAGCAGCAGTTGTACTCTATGCTGTCCGCTGTACATATATTCACTACAGGGTTCATACGTTTTGAAAAAACCTGGAAAAGTTATGGAATTTGAAAAATGCAAATTCCAGGCCTGGAAAGGTTTTGGAAACATAAAAAGACCCAGAAAGTTTTGGAAATGTCAAAGTTTTTTTAAACACAGCATAATAATATGTGATTTAATAAATGTATTTCACGTCGTCCTACCCTCAACGTTCTATTTGGGGCGGGATATTACGAATCCCACTATGAACCACATAAATTGTCATTCATTTTATTGTTAAACCTCTGAGGGTAAACTTTAACACATTTTTATTCTTATTGTATAATGTCGACTGACATTTTCAGGAATACATAGTCATGGAAAATTGCCAAAAAGTCATGGATAAATGATATGGTTAAAATGCGTATGAACCCTGCCACTATTCTTCTTTTTCTTTTCCTTTCCACAGATTATTTGTAGCAGAAAAAATAAAACAGTTGAAGTGAAGCAGAAGATAAGTGACTATTTGGAGGGTAAGGATACATACATTTCTTAAAACATTACTGGTTTTGTGTTCCTATTCTCCCCCTGCTTCCTGAAGGACACAGGCAAGTGCCATTTAGTGCACTTTGACACAGAGAGAGGCCTGATTAAATAGAAGCATCATGTGGCCGGGTTAGATCAGTTGGTAGAGCAGGCGCACATATATAGAGGTGTATGCCCCGACGCAGAAGGTCCAGGGTTCGAGTCCGACCTGGACGTTTTTCCTGCATGTCTTCCCCCTCTCTCCCCTTTCATATCTAGCGGTCTTTTCCATTAAATGCTGAAATGCCCCCAAAAAATCTTAAAAAATAGAAGCAAAATGTTGCATCCTACAGTTTGAATTTGGCTGTGCGAGTCAATGTTGATTTTTATGATGTTATGGTGTTAGCCATGTTGGCTGATAGAAGGAATTAGGCTAAAAACATCAGCAGCAGGTTGAGGTGCTATGAACTGGTGTAATTGGGTTAGTGCAGAGTTACTTCATTGACTGGCCGTAGGTACGATTGAATAAACCGCAATTTTGGATTGCAAATCACCTTACAGCTCTAGTTGTGTCTTTTTGTTCAATCCCCTGAGTCAGTCTGGGGTGTGACAACGTTGGATAAATGGTCCTGTGCTGAATTTGGCACATGAGTATGGCATTTGGCATGAAGTTCTGAACACTGTATATCTTTGCTCACTGTCCTGTGCACAGACTGACAGCACCATATGCAACAGAATATATATATATTTTTTTTTGGGCATTTTAGGCCTTTATTTCCATAGGACAGCTGAAGACATGAAAGGGGAGAGAGAGGGGGAATGACATGCAGCAAAGGGCCGCAGGTCGGAGTCAAACCCGGGCCCGCTGCGTTGAGGAGTAAACCTCTGTATATGGGCACCTGCTCTACCAACTGAGCTATCCGGGCGCCCATGCAACAGACATTTGACAGCACACTAAATTAGTTTTTGTGTTAAAGCACACTGCCAGCTTAAAGTTTGATTCCCACTGATGCCACCCTCGTTGAAAACCTATGCGCCCATTGTTCTGTAGTGCTGTGGATAAGTCATGTCCATCAATCTAAACTTAATTTTTTTTTTTTGTCTCACAGACCGCTGCTTCATTCCGTTGCTGAGGGCGACGGACAACACCTCCCAGCCAATCATTGGTGGTCTGTGGTCACCTGAGTCCTCAGAAAGTCTCTCGCTGATGCAGTTTCATAAAAGAAGCCCTATGGATCCCGTGATGACTGTCACAGCCTTTGCTGGCCCGCTGAGTCCTTCTAAAGCAAGTTCTTTACCTGAGTACATGTCTCTGTTTGCTCATGTCCAGCACCGCATCATAAAAAAAACCTTTAGTGACCAGCGCATATTGTTTTCTCCTGTAGGCAGATGATTTTCGTCGGTCCTGGAAGACGCCGCCCAGAGACCGGGCGGTGCTTTTTCACCACATTCTTAAGTCTGATCCTGACCGTGGGGCAGAGAGAGTGGGCAGGTAAGTCCAAAACCTGTGTGTGTGTATATATATATATATATATATATATATATATATTCTGAAAGATATTTTAAGACTACTGAAGGGCTACTGCTGTCGACTGTGATGCATAAAGACAATACAGTGCAGGAAATACTTTTTTGCACTAGCAGGATAAACGTGTCTTTGGGGATTATAGACATATTGGGTCATGTACTACACACACTGGGTACAAACCTGGTTCAGCCTTTGTTAAATGTCATCTTTCTCTCTCTCTCTCTCTCTTTCTTTCTTTTTATTTATTTATTTCTCTTTCTTTCTTTCTTTCTTTCTTTTTATTTATTTATTTCTCTCTCTTTCTTTCTTTCTTTTTATTTATTTATTTCTCTCTCTCTCAGAGCAGGGAAAGGGAATGCAGCTGAACGAATACGCTGCATGTTTTAAATAGTGTTAAAAAAAAATAACGAAACGCAACGTGACGGCTGGTGTTGATTGTATGGCGCACCGCCACAAATTAGTCTGTGTGGGAAACTGAGTTGAATCATACCTCTATAAAACAATTTCAACAAAAACTGAACATTAACCTTCATGACGGTAGAATCTATTGTAGGGCTGTTGGTATTATACTATTAATTTAAGCAAGATGTACTTAATAAACTGGCACACTGAGTGTAAATCCTTTCTCACAAACCATGTGAACAATGAAAACGCCAGCTTTTTACTAATGAATGCAGAGAAATGGCTGAACTGTAATGTGTAATCTCAATGATAAGTCATCCTTTATATCCAGAGACCTGGCTCATGAGATGGGCCACCCATGGGCTGAGTACTGGGACTTTCTGGACAGTTTTGTGGATCTGTCTTCTACTGAGGGGCTCCGCAAGCTGGACGAGTACCTTAGCAAGAAGGATTTCAGCCCACGGACTTATGAAGAGGCTGGGGAGAATGAGACCAGCAACAGGTTCAAAACCCCCTCTCCAGGTACCTTCACCTGTTCTAAATCAGGGAAGCTGCAAGTCCTGAAAAAGCATGCATGACTGAATCTGTTAATTGGCATTGTAGTGTAATCAGTGTTTTTAAATATAGCCTCTTGTATGATACAATAAGATATGAAATGGACATGGAAAGGATTTTTGCAAATCTCCCGCCATGAAGATTTATATGATAAGATTACACTGTAATAATCACTAGTTTTAAGTCTGTTTTGGTCATGCATCATCCCTGGTTGCAGGCAAGCCCAAAAAATTCTGCAACTCCATTTCTGTTGGTGCCTTCCTGGACGAGGGGGATGACATCAGCCTCGAGGAGATCAAGAACAGGCAGAACGCAGCGCTCACCAGCATCACGTCCTCCGCTGCGTCCATGGACTGCCTGAAGGGAGCCGTGGGGGGCCGCGAGTTCAATCACATCCTGCCCATGGCACTGCACCACCGCGGGGCTGACCTGATCGAGACGGCGGCCGGGCAGGACCTGCTGTGCTGCTGCGACGACGGCCTCCTGTCGCCCGGCGTCGTCTGCAAAAACGGGCCGTGCTCCTCCTCCTCCTCCAGAGATAGGACTCACAACGGAGACCAGGTGACGCCCCGCACCTCCCCGTCCTCCTCCTGCCTGCTGTCGCCCATCTCCAACCTCATGGCGGAGTTTGAGCGCATGTCGCTGCAAGAGCCGCTGGACAGCCCCGCCAGCTGCAGGGAGCGCAGGAGCAGCGGCGGGAGCCGGCACAGGGAGTTCCGGGACTCGGCCAGCTCCTCCTCGGCCACAGACGTCAGCTCCGGGCTGGGCCGCCTGTCTCTGGGTCACAGCGGTCCAGACGCCGAGAGCGTGGAGGGGCCAGGCTGGAGAACAGAGGGCGGAGGGGCGAAGGAGAGGCGCAGCAGTGGCAGCTCAGAGGAGTACTTTGAAGCAGAGGAGAGCCTGGAAGTGCTGGGCAGGACTAGGGGGTCAGTGGCAGGGGGGCGCAACTTCTGTGCTAGGTCCAAGTCATGGGATCATGGGGGGAGGGACCTGAGCAGCTCAGGGTCCTCTGGGTCCTCCTATAAGTCCTTAGATAACTCCAATGAGTTCCTACCCAGGACCCCGCCGCACATTAGAAGAGGACTTTTCATTGACGGGTGAGTCACACTAGTTTCTCTGCAGAGAGCGATGATGTTGGGGGAACTTATAGCTACTCAAATAGAAAATGCCCCTGATAATGTTAAGATGGTGTGTGTTACTTTAGACAAAGTAGCAAGTCCTGTCTAATAGTTTTGGGGTACTATAGTCTCTAATTCTAGTCCAGACAAGTGTATACTGCAAGATCAGCTGACAAACACTTGGACTGCTATTTGGGAAATGTGACAGGCTGCCAGAGTTAGATGATCCTAATCTTCTGAGTGGCAATGCTAATAATACATAAAAGTAGATTCATCTTCTGTGGTTTTACAGGGATTCACCATCCAAGTTGGACAGAGAGGTCTTTTCAGCGATAGAAGGCTTAGACGTCGATGCCCAGAAGTATCCCAGCATTCATAAGTGGAAGAGCACAATGAAGGCGTACTCGGTGTCAGACATGCAGAGGTTAGTAGGCGTGGCTGACATTTTGTTGCAATGCGTATTCAGTGTTTCCTTAAGGATTTTTTTTTTTTAGCAGTGGGGGCAGGTCTGTCCAAACAACAACAACAACCCGCCTGCGCCCCGCCGCCAAATGTTTTACTTATGAAACGGAACTGACACTTCGCTGCAACACAAACAAATATATTTATTCACACACAATGAGGCATATTTTCAGTTGTGACTGAACTGTATTTTTTGAGGAACTATAGGGCACTTAACATCTACAACAGGTCTACACTTAGAACGGACCCACCGCGGTGCCGGTTTTGGTGGAGCTGTTCGTTTAATAGTCGACTCAGAACAAAGCGAACGTTTTGACAATAAACTCCATCAACACAACAGTATGTGGAGTTAAACTGGACGGGCCCAGTAACCTGTGAATAGTTCTACTTGTTAAATTACAATGCGAGTGGCAGCCAACGGGAGGGTGCATTATGTCGGTAGGATCATTTAAAAGTCATGATTTTCTGTACAGCCCTATTTCTGATACCGTGGTGGCAGAAATGTTGCCATGGCGGGCCGCCACTACAAAATCAACATGGAGGAAACTGTTTGTTCTCTATTATCGGTCTACTGGTTTTACTGTGTTTTGTCCTGGCCTAAAGAGTGATGGTTTTGGTTAGAGCCCGACCAATATATCAGCGGGCCGATATTATCGGCTGATACTAGGCATTTTCCAAACTATCGGTATCTGCATTTCTAATGGCCGATAAATGAATATTTCAAAAAATTAACCATGTTCTGAGTGTTGCCGTTGCATAGTTTGTCCACCAGCGGGCGCTCTGCAACCTCCCTGTTTAACCCTTTCATATCTTATATCTTATCTTCAGAACTTTAATATATTTTGATGTTCCTCTGTTCTGTTGTGACAATAAAACAAACACGTTTATTTTTAAACTGCATTATCATATTTTAGTGAGGACTCATAAATAACTACAAATAACTATGGACTATTATGGAAATCTGTATGTTTTGTTACGCGTTTCTGGAATTTCTTTTTAAATGCATATCGGCCGATATATCGGATTTTTAGATCCCCAAATATTTGTATCGATATCGGCCTTAAAAATCCTTTATCGGTCGGGCTCTAGTTTTGGTCTCAGTGGCTGATTAAATCAGATTATCAGATTAAAGGCTAAATACTGTAATAAATATTTATTGTGTGGGGAAACAATTCATTGTCAGAGCTCATTTTTGTTAAATACTAGTAGTATTAGTAATAATAATAATAGTCTCGTTGTCGGACCGTGATATTGTTGACTACATTTACATGAGTACACTCTTAGTCTGAATATGCTTTTATGTTAGTCTGTCTCCTCTGCGGTCTTCATACACCACACTGACATTATTTCTCTGGCCAACCTTCTGAAATAGGAAATGACTAACAGGTGGACTATCCTGACTCCCCAAAATTTGATTTGTCTGAAAAATGTTTCTTATTATAGCTTGTAATAGTCCTCTAATTGACAAAAATGATGGTCACATAAAGGAGGTTAGTTGTTAGTACAGCAGAGATTCAACACAGATGGTTTCAAATAGTTTAGAAATCCCTGTCCCTGTCTTTAAAAAATAAAATACATTGTGTTCGATGGTGGTTATTGTGTGCTATGGGACAGTAGAATCTGTACTTATTTTACCTTTTTCAGGATTTGTAGCAAAGTATTGTAGAAGTAAACACTGACTGGCGTTGATGTGTGTCCTCTAGCTGGCCCAGCCCTGCGGTGGTAAAACCACGACTCAGGATGCAGCATCAGACTCCCGGCTCCCCGGTCAGCGTCCTGATGTCTCCCACCGGCCGCTTCAGTCCCGCCCGGCACTCCGCCCCGACAGACTTCAGCCCCAGCCGTTACAGCCCTGCCAATGCTAGCTACATCCAGCGCATCCGCCTCAAGCACTTGAACGAGCCATCGATCTAACTGCCCCCCACCACCACTACGGCCATACCATCTCTAAGCCCTAACCCCACCCTCCCCCCTTCCCGATACAAATCCAGCTGCACCACGGGGGCTACACCAGAGCTCAGAAACCACATACCTAACAGAAATATGCACAAGTGTCTGGAAGATTTGTATTAGTGATGTATGGTACTGCTCCTATGTAATACAGGAATTCTCATCACGTTGGGTTGTGATGTACACTCATGAAAAGAGAACCTTGACAGTGTATGTTCTGTATGGGTGTGGACCATGTTGAATTGACGGTAATGTTATTTGTGGCAAGTGTGAAGCACCTGTATCATAGCCTGAGTCAACCTTTTTGAATATCGTGAATACAAGCCGCACTCCCCAAAGTTAATCACTAAAACTATCCTCAACAGGATTCTGTCACTGAGGATGTTCTTTTAAAAAAAAAAAAAAAAAATGTCAATATTTTAAAAAGTTATTTTTTTGTATGTTGGGTCAGTAGCACAAAATTTAAATGTTTTTATTAATGGTGTTTAAACCAACTGCCATTTCCTATGTTCTCCTCAGTTCAGGAATTGCCTTAATTTTCTGAAGTGATGGACCAGTTTTCTGTCAGTTTGGACACACTTTCTCTAGCTCATATGTGAAATATCTGGAACATGGGGGGGGGAACTGATTAGACTAAGATCTTCCATGTTTTTTTTATTTTGTTCTTCAATAAATGGATACATTTTACATCTTTTCTCGGTGGTTCCTGGACATGTCTGGACGTTTCTTTTCTGCCACTACCGGCGGCCTTCGAATTTTTTATTTTCTTTCTCTTTTTTTTCTATTATCTTTCATTCACAAGCATCTCCCACATTGTGAGTATGAATGACAAAACACACCCATTGGTAAAGTGTAATTTCAAATTTGTCTCGTCTGGGCTAAAGCTGTATTAGGCCATTTCTAACCACTAGGGGGCAGAACGACTAACTCAACAGCAACAGAATCCTGATGCAATTATTTAGCTTTCTATGGACATCTAGCTGACAAAGAAACTGCCTTAAGCTTACGGAGAACCTAACTGATTAGCTGAGAGCTACATGGAGTTGGATGTTGATTTCCAGTGGGATCGGCGGTACTCACAACCCTTTTCACATTACAAAAAGTTTGATTCAGTGTTAATTTCAAAACTATTGCTTAATATAGCTTTGATGCCCAAAGTTGCCATTAATCTCTTAGGTGGTTTAAATTGGCTTACAGGAAACATGTTGCAGGTTTTTGCAGTTCTCTAAAACATGTTAAGTCTATTGGTAGTATTTGAATGTACAAGAACCTGCTCTATACAAATTATAATTTCGGGATAAATTCACTGCTGTACGAGGGCTTATCAGCTATGTCTAGGACAAAAAAAGCCAATCATTTTAAATATTTAGATTGCCACTACTTTGTTCTGAATGTATATTTTTTTTGTGAACTAAACCTTTATCTGAGGAGATTGTATTGTCATCCTTGTGCTCTCAAGTGACAACAGATTGAATTCTGGTCTCTGAATGTTTATGAATGTGGAACTTTGCAAAAATGCACCTAAAAAACTTAAAACATGCTTCTGTGCTTTTAGCATTATGTGCTTTATAAAAGATAACAATGGTAAATTCTCTTTCTGTATGTCTAGACCTCATTTGCTTTCAACTAATCAATAAAACATCACTCCTACTTTACTGCCAATGTCTTTTTGAATGTATTTCAGGAAGGAAATGGGACAGAAACAGCCATTCATCGGTTTCTTTTATTTACTACAGCTGCACCATACAACACAATCCTCACTTCAGCATACTGTAATGACAGATGTAAAGCTTAGAACATTTGCATTTACAACAGCTATACAAATACAACTTTTTTTTTTTTTTTTGGTTTAAAAATCAGCCACTTGTGTAAAAATCCTCAGTTACATTCACGAGCAGCTGTTGATCACTTCTGCTGGCGCTTTATGGCACAGAAGTGATCACAACCGCCGAGTCTCTCGTTACATGATGGTAGTTCAATTACAAAATAACATCAAAACGTAATTTTCAAGACACTTAAGGAGAAAACTGAGCTTTGACCCTGCAACCGACTAACTGGGCATCAGAGTCCCAGAAACCTGCCCTGCGTTGGGGCCGTCAGGTCCGTGTTAGTTTGTCCGGGGGCATGAATCCTGCGTCTCCCAGGGTTCTGAGGGCCACCCTGCCGCTTGGACGGATGGTGAGCCACGTGATGCTGCCGTTGTTCAAGCCCATACGTAGCCAGCCCTCTGGAGGAAACTGCAGAGCCCTGAGGGGACAAAAAGAAAGATATGAGCAGCTGAGAACTAGAGCTACTATATATTGACACTTATTTAACAGATAATTTGATTTGTGTGTGATCTTGTCCTGTAAGTAGTCATTTGGAGGATATTAAAACCTTGTCATCATCATCACTAACTAGATGTACTAAATGTCCATTTTCAACCACATGCACCATCACCAAGAAATGCACAAGGCTGCATGTAGCCACTAGAAGATTTACAATAAACAGGCATTTTCTTTTAAAGTGCTCATATTCCGCTTTTTGGCTTTTTCCCTTTCCTTTATTGTTATATATCTTTTTTTGTGCATGTTATAGGTTTACAAAGTGAAAAAGCCCAAAGTCCCCCCCAAAGGGACTTACCATCTCCAACAGAAAACACTGTTCACAAACTGCTCCAAACAGCTCTATTGTAGTCCAGCCTTTACTTCAGAGACAAACGTGGTCACTTTGGAACACACGTTATAATGCTCGCCTAGCTGCTAGCATGGCACGCCCTCATACTCTGCTTCTGACTGGCTAGTAGTCCTTACCTAGGTACTGTCAGGGCCCTCATACTCTGCTTCTGACTGGCTAGTAGTCCTTACCTAGGTACTGTCAGGACCCTCATACTCTGCTTCTGACTGGCTAGTAGTCCTTACCTAGGTACTGTCAGGGCACGCCCTCATACTCTGCTTCTGACTGGCTAGTAGTCCTTACCTAGGTACTGTCAGGGCACGCCCTCATACTCTGCTTCTGACTGGCTAGTAGTCCTTACCTAGGTACTGTCAGGGCACGCCCTCATACTCTGCTTCTGACTGGCTAGTAGTCCTTACCTAGGTACTGTCAGGACACGCCCTCATACTCTGCTTCTGACTGGCTAGTAGTCCTTACCTAGGTACTGTCAGGGCATGCCCTCATACTCCGATTCTGACTGGCTAGTAGTCCTTACCTAGGTACTGTCAGGACACTCTCTCATACTCTGCTTCTGACTGGCTAGTAGTCCTTACCTAGGTACTGCACATGTGCGACTCCCAACAAAGATGGAACAGAAGTGAGATGTCTCACTCTGTAGCTAAAACAGAGAGCTCAACACACAGGGTGAAAAGAGGAGCTGCAGCAATGTGCAGTACAACAAAGATAGTGTTTTTTGACAAATTAAACCTATTCTGATACAATTATGAACCTGAAAATGAGCATAATATGAGCACTCCAACACAATTTGATTTGTGTGTGATCTTGTCCTGTAAGTAAGCATTTGGAGGATCACCAACTAGATGTACTAAAAGTCCATTTTCAACCAGACCGTCACCAAGGAATGCACAAGGCTGCATGTAGCAGCTAGAAGATTTACAATAAACAGGCATTTTCTTTTAAGAATTCCATTAACAGCACAATGACACAAGTGAAGCACATACTCCAAAAAAGAATCGTATGAAAACCAAACTGCGGCATAGTTTAAACACAATGGTTAGCAAAGCGAGAACACACAGCTGAGCTGCGACCACCGAGTCCACCGGCGGCACAAACCTGCAGACAAAATAGCGGATGACATTGGCGTGACACACGATGATCTCGTAGCTGTCCTCCTTCTGCTTGGCGTCGGCTCGGTGGATGTAGCGGCGGAACGCTGCCTCGATGCGAGCTCCGTCTTCGTGGTACTGCTGGAGGACGGTAGAGAGGTTGAAAGCCACCGTTGTCACATGAAAGGGTTCTGTTCGAGCCCCCTCGGTCAGTATACAGTCAATGCATGATGCTGCGGTGCATTGTGGGGAACGTATGAAGAGTTTAGTTCCAAAATGAGGCCAACCGTATGGAGAAACGTTACTTCTACTAGAGGCTAAATCAGCACTGAATCACTCAGGGGAGAAAACTGCTGCTGCACTGCTCTCAGTAGGGAATATTGGTGGTTACATTTACATTAAAGCTTCGGTGCGTAACTTTTTGATATTAATGAACGTCCGTTACATTCAAGCCGTTGCCAAATGAGTTGCTACAAAGCTAATTAAGACTATCAGCTCCACACAACTCCCTCTGGATTTCTCAGTGTGACTATGTTCAGAAGATTGTGTTGTCCTGTGACTTTGCCGCGCAGAAGCTCGAGTGAAGATAACAGCCGCTTTCCGACTGGAGGGATTTTTGCAGTTCCTAGAACATAAAATTCCTAGAACCCTTTTTTTCTGGTGTTCCGACTGGACCAATTTGGGGATTTTTAAGTTCCTCTGGATCTCTCTGGAGAGAGAGAGATCAATGAAGGCTTGTATTATGTGGGCGCACCAACAGTTTTGTTGTCATTACTTAGAATTCCTCATGGGGGAGACAGAAGCTACGCACTACAGCTTTAAAGCTACATTTGGTAACTTTCATAAAACATAATTTGTTGTTGCATTTGCTCAAACTGTCACTATATCCCGACAGTACTACATGAATCTGATAATCTGGGGGGGGGGATCCCGTTCCTCTGCCTGGTGCTCTCAACGGCGTTAGGAAAACAAAAAACAAGGGAAGTACTGGAGTTTATGCACCGATCCGATACCACGTAATACAGCCCTGAAGAAAATCTACGTTAAAGTAGTTTATTTATGTTCTTTTTCCGTTATAACTGACTGTCAAACTGGATAATAAAAGAAAGTTCTGGGGCGTTCATTGTTTGTGTTTGTTCATGTTTCACAAAGAGTTTAACCTGAGCCAGACTGACAACAAAGATAGAAATCATATCACATCCATACAGGGATAGTGGTATACAGTTGTTAAAACATAATAAAATATATGACACACTGGTATCGGATCGGTACTCAGTATCGGCAGATACGCAAGTTCAGGTATCAGAATCAGTATCGGGAAGTAAAAAATGGTATCGGACCATCTCTAGTGTCAATGACTGCTAGTGAACTGCGGTCAAACTGTAAAACTACGCAGCGCTGATCAAATATGAATCAAGGTTCTGTTACTGCGTTGTCTATTTCTCACATGTTCGCAAATGTTTTCAGAAACATATTTTAGTGTCCCGTCGAGTTGTGAAATTCAGAATCTTGATTCATATTTGATCAGCGCTGGTCACTGACCCGGCGTTGGAGACTTCTTGGCCGTGATTGGTTTTTAATCTCCGGGCGCGGTTGAAACTTGCAAATGTCATTAGGAGCATTAGGAGGGGGCAGAGGAAGGAACAAATGATCTGTCTCATGTGCTTCTGTCAGGATATAGTGACAGTTTCAGCAAATATTACACAAAAAAAAAAAAGTTATTTTTTTTTATAAAAGCTACTTACTGAACGTTTAATTATCCAATCATGTCCAACATTTGAAGTTGAAGCAAATGGAATGAAGATGACCAAAATCCACCTGCGTGGCCAAATATCATTGGGGTATGTTTTTGCAATGGGGTAACACCTAACCCTTTAAGTCCTATTTAATGCTGCTCTCTAGACTTTATCCTTGCACTATTGGACTTATTTACACTACCACCATGACACCCCCTCTCATAGAGCACCTGACCATGCATACTGAATCACAGGGTCAGTCCCTGCCCCTGTCTCATGCTTATACATCCCTCAGTACATTCATGTGGAGTTTTTATTTAGTATCTTTTCTTGTCCATATTATTCATGTGGATTTGTTATTTTATCATCCTGTTTATGATGTATGTTGTGTGTGATGCCTTTAAGCTACTGGGACCTTGAATTTCCCCTTGTGGATCAATAAAGTAAGTAAGTAAGTATCTATGTATCTAGTAAATGTACCAACTGGTTATGTAACAATGGCAAAATGTCTATTTAAATGAATCAACTAATGAAAAGATTGATCATCAGCTGCCAGGCACCTTTAAACTTTGGCATGTTGGTAATCGACTCTTCCTATGATCCATTCCTGTGGCAGTGCACTGATGTATTGTAAACATGTAAAAAAAAAAAATATATATAACTATTGACAGGACACGTGCACGGACATGTGGGCAGCAGAGCGCTACAAGGATATGCAAATGATACAGAATCTCAGGCCTACAGCACGCTCTAGAGGTAGAGTGGTTGCAGCTTCTCTCACCACAGCGTCGGGCTTCCAGTGAGTGACCGGTGGAACCGGCTCGATAGGTGCACCCTCTCTCAGCAAATCACAGCTCACCAGCTCCACTCCTAGACCCGTATGACATCCGGGGCGAAACAAAAATGTTAATATACGTTTGTGATGGTCAGCATTTCTGCACCAGCTTTAATGTGTGCCATACAGAAGCATACAACAAGGATAAAAAGGGATATGAATACAGGGTTTTCCCCCCGAAAAGTTGTTTTTTTTGTTTTTTTTTATGACTAGGGCCCGGAGTCTCAGCCTGATGGCAGCATTAATGTAGAGCCCAATAGTTTCTGAGGTAACAGAATCATGGACGGAATCATGAAATTGAGAATAATAAAAAAAAAAGCTATCAGACAGACTCCATAGGGGCCTACATTTAGTCAGTGCTAAAAGCAAACTGGAGAGTAAGACTACGTTTAGTTGAGTCGCCCTACTGAAACTGTAGTTTAAAGAATGTATTAAAAACACATTAAGAAATAATTCCCAGTGGCTTAGGTAGGGCTGGGCAATATATCGATATTATATATCGATATATTGTGATACGAGTCCAGATATCGTCTTAGATTTTGGATATAGTAATATCGTAGTACGGTAAGTGTTGTCATTTTCTGAACTTACCAGACTGTTCTAGCTGTTCTAGGCCTTTACCCACTTAGTCATTATATCCACATTACTGATGATTTTTTATCTAATTTTATTTTAATTCTTTGATCTAATATTTTGTAAAAGCACCAATAGTCAACCCTACAATATCGACATTGAGGTATTTGGTCAACAATATCGTGATATCTGGTTTTCTCCATATCGCCCAGCACTAGGCTTAGGTCTGGTGGGGGGCAACTTAGGCCCGGTGAGGGTTAGGGTGTTTTTCTTTTACCGTTATTGTTCATAGAAAATTGTAGAAACTGAAAGTGCTTAGAGCAATAGAGATAAAAAAAAATAGATGATCCCATTTACTTTCCAGACTGGTGTTAGACAGTGTGGCTCTATCCACTACCTGAGAGGTGTTTGCTGATAATATTTGCAGTCTCCGTGGCCCTGGCCATGCTGGAGTGGACCAGAACATCATACTTGAGTCCCAATGCTGCCAACCGCTTTCCCGTGAACTCGGCCTGCTCACGACCTGGGAAGTGGAGACACAAGGGTCATTTTAAAAACAAATAGCTCTCTGTCAGAAACAGCCATTTGGGTAGGACAACAGGCAAGCAAGCAAACAAAACGGAGATCATTCTGCTGTCAGGGTGGTACCAGAGCCTGTTCACTCCCTATTAAGCCCCATTGTACCGAATTTGGTTGCAGTTCCACCAGAGTTCCACTGGGGGGTGATCGCGGGCGAGTGCAAAATGAATGGGAGTCTATGGAGCTAGACGGCTACATTTGTCTCTTTCGCCTGATTGCCGTTGAGAAATCTCAGATTTGATTGTAGTTTTTGCAAGTTCAACATGGATTATAGGTCAAAAGTTGAATGAACGAGTACTTATGTCCTTTCGATTTCTTACAGGTCGAGTCGTTGTTGCCCATAACACGCTAGCTGCTGCTAATGAATGCTGATTGGTCAGTGAAGGACTGATTATGACCGGAGATCCCGCTTGATGGCATCCAAAGCGGAACCAGAATGTCAGAGCCCGTCTAAAACATTAGCCAACCAAACCTCTTTCTAGCACGTGTATTGACAGGGGGAGTCTAACCTGTCAGCTGTGTTGTCGATGCCTCGAGAGAAAAAAGGAAGCGACTCAGAGCTTTCCGTAAAGCAGTATCTCTGGCCGTACGATGTGTATGAAGTCATTGACATTTTAAAAGGCTTTTTAGAACAAAAAAGCCACTTTAAAAAAATCTAACACCCAGCAGTGTGTATTTTCTTAGCCTCCCCTTTCGAATGCAACATTCAAATTACTAGACAAAAAAATTATATCCTGAGAAAAGTGGATTTTGCAGGGTATTATAGCTCCATAGACCTCCATTCATTCTGCACTTGGCTGTGAGCGCCCTCATATGGAACCAGAGTGGCACTGCAACCAGTTCAGAAGCCAGAAGTTTCCCGAGAGTGGAAGTTCTCCCCTTATTAGACATTCTCTGGTGGTACAGTACACATGATATTACGCTATCAGAGACAGAACAGTACTTTATTGAAGCTAGATCCAAGAATCAGTGCGTTTCCTCAGTGTGACTGAAATTACTCTCCAGACTGCTGTCTGTCTGGTCAACTTTCCATGTGACTTAAGTGGAAACAAGGACCTAATGGAGTGAGGATCCTCTCCTTGTCGCTGTTCCCACTCAGGATGTACTGGGAGTGTCTGATGAGGAGAATGTTGCGTGTAGCTTTTGGTTTGCCGTTGTCCTGCTCGGAGCTGGGGTCTTCAGTTGCATTTTCTTTCTTCTTCCCATTGGTCAGTGCAGATGGGTCTCTCCTGAACAGAGGTAAGACGAGGTGATCTGCAGATTAGGAGTGGCTTTGTCTGACATGGTTAACTTGAGGGGTGGAAAACTGGGTTAACACAACTATGATTTAAGATGATTATACTGAGTATAATACTATAATATCAGTATAATACTTTGAGAAATCTTCTAAACATCTTGTTTTGAAGAAACCCTACACCAAACTCGCATCACTGTGACTTGATCTCACAAATCCTTATGGTCCCCAGATTCATGCATCCAAAACACCAACTCATTTTAGCAAGATATTGAAATGTTGGGTATGCGTGCAGTTTACAGTCCCAAATTCCACATACAATGTCCTTAATTAATTATGAACCTGCTAAACCACCTGTGCTACCCTAACCCTAACCTGTCTCAAATAAGACACTCATCATTTGGGAAACTAAACTGCACGTAAGCCGAAATGTTGTCCAATATACGTTCGTTTCACAAAAACTCAACCCAAAAATCAACCTATATTTCACCGTGGTGGATAGCCTGTTATTAAATTGATGTAGCCTATATTTGACAGAGATTTGGAGTGGAAATGGAGGGAATATAATGCTATTGATTACGTTCAAACAATCAAACAGTTAAGCGACAGCGTAACGTTAGAGGCACGTACTTATCCCAGTTAAAGTCCCAGGCGTGTCCAGTCGGTGCTGGCGTGTGGCTGGCAGGTGTCCACGCCGGCTGCGCAGCTTGAAGAACAGTGAGTCTCGACCACCGACTCCCTGCCTCTCTGCGTTGCTCACCGAAGTATCCGCGGGAGTCAGCAGCAGCGGCGGCGAATATTAAGACGGCAGAGCCTCCAGCGAGCCCACAAACAAGTTTTAAAGTTTTCCTGTACGACATCCTGCGAGCCGCTGAACAAGCAAACTATTGCTAGCTAATTAGCTGAGCTTAACAGGTTTAACGTTACCAAGCCGGAACGCTATCCCTCCTTACAAATGTATTGCTTTCTTCTGCTTAATGGCGTTTGACTGTTAATTCCAACTCCAGCAAGGGAAACAAAACACGCTTTTTATGGCACAACATCTACCGGGTGGCGGCTCGGAAACTAAAAAAACAGTAGAGACAGCAAGCTAATCTAGGCAGTTTTCTACAAACATTACAGTGGCCCACCCGAACCTTCTTCTTCTTTGACGTTTAACGGCAGCAGGCATCCTTAGTGTTACATTACTGCCATCTTCTGGAGTTGGTTCACTCCTACAGTCTCCGCTTTGTCTCGTCACTGGTCATTGGTTCTCAAACTTTTTTCAATAATGTCCCCCATTTGAATTGTGTTTTTAAGCCAAGCAGGCCTACCCCCTAACCAGCGATAGATTTACTAAACAGCCGTGTCACTGAAAAAAACACAGTAGAAAGAAAGACCGAAGGAAGACAAACTTAAAAAAAAGTGAGACAGTAGAAAAAAAGGAAGGAAGGAAGGAACAGGTCGAAAATAGTGACAAAAACTTTTAATAAATGACAAACTTCAAAAAACAGCAACAAAAACTTAGTCTCAGTCCTCCAAAGTACCCCCATTTGAGAAACACTGCTCTAAATAATACATTAGTCTTTCATTCACCATTCCTTTCATCACTAGCTATTGCTTTATTGCAGTACAAAAAAATTCAATCCTTATGCACTTAAATATGTTTTTCTTCTTCCATTGTTTTCAGGTTTAGTTTTCTCTATGCCTCGTCCTCCCTCCTCAGAAAACTTATTAGAACTGTGTACCTTAAAGGCGCTGTAGGTAAGATTGTGAGGATCAGGACTTCAACAACTTCTCAGTCCCTCCCCCCCTTTCTCCTAAGCCCCCTCCTTAAACTCAGAGAATACACTCAGGAACTCTTCCTTTTATATTGCACATTATTAATATCTTAATATCTTTAGCTTTCTATACCGTTTTGTTTTGCCTTACATTTGCACTATTTATCATTTTTAATTGTATATATTACTTATCTATCTTTATCTTAATTGTACATATTATTTATGTTTTTATTTTTTATATACATTTTTTCATCTTTATTTGTATTTCTTATATTTTATATTATACTTGTACGTGTCATTGCACCATGGGTCAGAGAGAAACATATTTTCAATTGGTCTGTATGTCTGGCACATATTGCAGAATTGACAATAAAGTTGACTCTTCCTTAAACTTCTCTGAGTTAGTAGTAGTAGTAGTAGTAGTAGTAGTAGTAGTAGTGTAGCTAATTCTGTCACTGAAGCATGAATGTTTATACTGATGCCATCACTAAATTCCTCTCATCTAACAAATCTTCTATGACTGGCCATTGCCATTAGTTTGCATTTAGTTTTGTGCATTGGTGTCCCCACACCACACAATGCTTGGTCTTCTTTGTCCATTTGTTTAACTTTGTTTCATTCTATTCTCTTACCAGGGTTATTATCATTCACAACCATTAATTCCTTCCTTTCAACCCACACTTCAACCACCACCACCACGTAGCTACTGCAGTTCATTTCCTATACCCAGTAGTACTATAGGGAGTCCCTTGTCCTAACAAAAGTGACACCTCCACCTCCGCCCCCCATCTTTATCATCTCCACAGTTACAGCATTTTGTTCACACTTTCCATAACAACCATGTTCACCACACCCAGTACATATTATCTGTCCTTTTGGCTACATAACCAAATTCCTGCCAACTGAAACACCTAGGCATGTGTATATGCTCTTCCATTCAACAAATCTCAGACTTCTTGTATCTCTCTCTCACCACCGCCTCTTCTTCTCACTCACCTTCTCTCCTCCCATCACTTGTCTCTTTCTGGATTTGACAATTGAGGAGTTTGATGCGGCAATAAAGAAAATGGCCTTGGGAAAATCACCTGGTCAAGATGGCCTTACGACTAACTTTTATCAGTTTTTCTGGACTGATATAAGAGAATTGTCTTTTGAAGCATTATAAGACTACAAAATAATACATTATTGACTACAATGAAACAAGATATACTTACTTTATTACCAAAACCAAACAAAGATAAAACACCAACTGCTCTGGAGCAGGCTAGCTGCAAAGAATACATCTCCGTGGTTACTTGGCTGGGTTTAATTCAACCTGTCAAGGCTAAATTCATCCAGGATAACTTGAGTATCCCGACTTAATCCCTTATCCTGGTTTTGTGCGTTAGCCCTCCGGCAAAAAGAAGCGCCTTGAGACTTGTTGAATTACTTAAAGTCTGTATTGATTAAAGCTCTCCATCTTATTAATTTTTGTTAATTTATAAGTGTATTTCAGTGTATCAGAATGTATTTTATATTCTTATGTTTATTGTTTCATAGGGTTTTCTTATTGTTTTATTACATTTTTGTTATTTCCTATATTTTATGTGCATGCTGCTTAGAATAATTTGTAAAATGAGATATAAAAGTGCCTGCTTTCTATTTGAAAGCATATAGCAATAGCAATTGTGGCAGTAGCTTGGTCAGTAGGGAGTTGGGTTGGGAACCGGAGGTTCAAGTCCCCATACGGACCTCCTTGCTCTTGAACAACCCCCAACTGCTCTGCCTTTCCATGGGCAACCCCCTCGCTCTGACATCTCTCCATTAGTGCATGTATAGGTACTGAACATGTGTGTGTGTGTGTGTGTGTGTGTGTGTGTGTGTGTGTGTGTGTGTGTGTGTGTGTGTGTGTATAATTCAGGACTGTGTGTAGTAATAATAACAACAGAGTGAAAACATTGTAATTTCCCTTGCGGGATTAATAAAGTATAAATTATTATTATTATTATAAAAAATAAACACCGCAACGATGACGACTTCCGCTCCACACCTCGCGCAATTGTCATAAATCCCAACATGTGCCACTTGAGGGCGCTCTAAATCCACAGCAGCACCTACAGCGGAGTAGCCCTGGTTATTTACCGGCAGCACTACTATAAACTCCATTCAGCATGTCAGTGGGACCACATTAGCTTCTGAGACATTGGTTTACAATTTAAAGCCGCACTAATCAACACATAGCCTAATTTCAGTAGGCCTAACATAAACTTCACACTGCACTGCCCCTGGTAGGACTGTGGCTGGCAGGGGAAGAGTCATTTTAGCAACTTAAATAAATGCCTTTTTGGTAATGAATAACCAAACCGAATGCAAGAGTGGAAGTCGACTATTTGCCAAAGCAACTATGCCTGCTTTGTACATGTGCACGCTTGTAAGCAAATAAAGCAACATCAAACTGCAAGATTTTAAATGAAGTTTGGTGTTGCTCTCTCCGCCAAGAGAGCGCTACTAGGCCTACTGCCTATCCGGACCAGAACTACAGGCTACCTGCAGAGCAGCTTCCAAAACATCAAACAGCTTGTCTTCTTAATGCTGTCAGATTCATTTACAGCTAAATGATTAGAGTCTGTGAGCATTTTGCGAGAAAGGTAGGCTTTTCTTTAAATTCGCGAAATATCCTGGGTTTAAAAAAAAAATAAAAAAAAAAGAGTGCAGAGTGACCGAAAGCATTTAGTCACTCTGCACTCTTTTATGGGTTTTAAATGCAAGCTAATCAACATTATTGCTCCGATCATTTTTCTTCTGAAGACACTTGCAGGGTTTGCACACAGACTCCACCTTTTCAAGCGGTTCAGTGACCTCAGCAGTGGGCTGGATTGGAAGGGTGGGATTTCCAGGCGGCTTCGAGTGAGCTGAGCTGAGCTCTGTGTATTCCTGCTTCTCTATTTTAGGATCTATGCGGCTTCAACGATAGCATAGACGGACCGGTTGCACCTTTTAATAGCCATAGAAACTGCACACTGGATCTTTTTTCTACATGCGACTCCAATCGGAATAAATAATTGAGGAATGTGGAAATTACAGAATGCCCAACAGCGCTGGAAAGAGATTTAAACCCACCAAATACATCCCAGTGTCCACTGCTGCCACACTCCTTGTGGGATCGACCACTTTATTTTTCGTCTTCACGTAAGTTTGCATCGCTTCTTTCGCTTCTCATTCGTTGCATGCCGCCGGGTTGCCACTGTGTGTGTGTGTGTGTGTGTGTGTGTGTGTGTGTGTGTGTGTGTGTGTGTGTCCAGATTACACAGACATGAGTGGATTTGCAGCTCAAAGTTTGCATGGGTGGATTCAGTCACTTCAGTTAGAATAAGTGATTTTATAGTTTTAGCGTAGGATATGTCTATCCCAACGGGGAATCTCGCAGCGGTGTCTTAAACTGCCTTCAGACGCACCATTTCGCCGTAATACCTGCAAGGTAAACTTCCAATAAAGCATGTAAGTTTAACAACGCTATAACCGTGCAGGAGACCACAGTTTAGGCCGCAGTTACTCACTTTCCATTGAAGAAATGTCGCAGGCAGTTGTTGATACAATTACAATGGTTGCATTGTGTTTAATACATGCTCACTCAGCTGAGATTGTTCCAGGGTCACACAACCTGTCAAGAAGCATTAGAATCATTCTAAGCCTGGGGTCCCCAAAGTGGAGTCCTGCAGGAGTCCCCAGCTAGGCTTTATGGCATCTACCACCATGTCTCACCCTATAGCCTATACAGCAATTTAGGTTTTCCTTTGGAGGGAATGAGGAGTATTGGCGACCCCTGACCAAGTCCAAACAGGTCATTTACTCTCTCAGAAGCAGATATTAATTCACTTCTATGAATGTCTATGTTCTGACAAGCAGGTGATAGTCAGTGGTTCATCCACGCACCAGCTGCAATCAGGATGATCACATACTGTAGTCAGTCACGTAGCCAGCATCATTGTCCCAGACCCCTCCATCTGATGAAAGAGTAAGTTAGTGCTATCAATCTAATATTGAGCCGGCACCATAGAGAGGGAGATAACAGCAGAGAGAGTGATGCATCTAGTCTGACTCATCATTCCCACATACAGTACATGCTCCTCTAGTGCCAACCCCCAGGTGAGTGGATTATCGTGAAATTATCAGCTGCAAGGAACCCGGGGGGGGGGGTTTGAAAAACATGTTGGAAACCTCTGACCTGGACTGAGGATATAGGGATATATCATTCAACCTTTAGCCTATGCAGAGTCGTGTTGTCTGCCAAAGTTTAAAACCGCTACATGTGATTACTTGCCCTCCAAGGGCGGAAGGATTTTTACAGTGTTTTAAAGACCTTATGTTGCTGTGGCTAATGGGAACATGTTGGGTGTGGAGATGATGTTTCTATCATTTCTAACACATATTTTTATTCCAATTACTGTAATAGCTGTTGTTGATCTAAGGTTGTGTGTGTGTGTGTGTGTGTGTGTGTGTTTGTACCATTAAATCATGTATTGCTTTTCGACACAGATCCATATAAGATACAAAAGTGTGATACAGTGTGTTCCTCACTAATTGTATGGACAATAAAATGCGGGAAGACACAGAAAACGCTTAAACTGCACCCTGAGAGGTTTAGCACCCTCAGTCTCAGAGCAATGACCGAGACTGAAGGAAACCTATGGTGTTTGTGGGTAGCATCGGTAGGATGGATTGTAGCTTTAAAAATACCAGCACTCCTCGGTGTAATGTCTAGGGCTTTGCATAAACAAATGGCCTCACTTACAAGTCTTGGTGTTGAATGAATGTGTTATGATTTAATAAGAGATCTGCATCAGTCATATTGTTCGCAAATAGCAGAAGTCAGAATTATTGCTGCCCAGAGGCTTAAAAAAAAATTACAGTATAGCCTATTAGTTGTTCTTTTGTTGGGGTTCACATCAGGCTACACATTAACGTTCATCCCCCCCAGCAGATGGTTCAAGGGTGAGGATTAAGACTTTACTCGGTTGCTCCTTCTTTTCCCAGTAAAAGGTCTGGAGGATTGAGTCACGTATAATGGAACCCCCTGGGGAGCAGTGCACATCCAAACTAGGCCATATCTTCTCATTCTTATAGAGCGTATCATGTTGGACCCAGTCTAGCCTTATGGTATGGTATCTAAAATGTCTTAACCAGATTAACGTACAACAAGTGCAAAAGTAGGAACATTTTACATTTCTATTTTGGCAACTTTGTTTGGTAGCCACAAGCTTGGATGTGCAGGGGTTAAAGCTAAAGGACTAGTCCCTCATATACGCTCAAGTACAGCCGAGTGCCAGGGACACAGATCTTTTTTTATTCCTAGGCCGCAGTGTGTTAATGGTCTCACTGTTGCCAGCAGGCCACTTGGTGTCATATGGGCAATGGAGGATGAGACTTGGGGCCAGCACTGGCTCGCTCGCTCTCACACACACACACACACACACACACACACACACACACACACACACACACACACACACACACACACACACACTCTGACAGTTTGTATTTCCCACCGAGATTGAATTAGAACACATTAGTACAGAATTATTTATATCTGCACACAGCATGACCACGACTCATCACAAAAATACGGATGATAAATTAAGCTTTTAGTCATGGTTTAGCCATCATAATATTATCCCAGCCTTATCTGGGTCTACAGCAAGATTCTATTATACAGTAGCTTAGGCGTCTCGCTGTGTCTCAATTTGTCCCAGCTCTGTATGGCTGCACTGAAGAAGCTTTCTTTTTACCTTTAAGTAATTCCTCAGGATGGCTTCATCACTGCCCTTGACCGTATGCCAAAAGGATAACCTGTTCAGGAAACGGAACTGCCAGGGTGACCATTATCATTTGTTGCTGAGACTAATAGTCCATACTTTGGAGTACGCATGGATAGATGTGTGAAAACTATCAATTGATCATCTGGACAAGACCTCTGTTCAGCAGTTTTTGCTGCGTGAAGGTGAATTATGAGAGAGGCAGTGAGTGGTGGAGCCACAGCCACCAGGCTGAGAGCAGAGCTGCACATGAGAACAGGCTATCTAATATAATCTAATCTTCAGCTTCCACATCTGTTTCCTCCTTTTCACTGTATATCCATTGAGTCAGACTTCATTCAGATCCTAATGAATGCATTGTTTTGCATTTGTGCTCCACTCAGAGGTTGTTGTCGAGAGTTTTAAAGGTATTTTTGATTTTAGTTGAGTAGTGCAGAGTTGTCGACATATGGGAACGAGGGGGATGATAGACAAGTGCTCCTATGTTTAACCTTTTAAGGTTCTATATCTTGGCACATATGTGGCCCTTTAAATGGTTAAATATATAGCCATTTTACAGGGTTAATTGTATAGAACCTCTGTATGTAGTTACCTCATTTACACAGTACAGGAACTTGTTGTTTTCTCTCGCAACTTGTCTCGCAACAAGTTTCGTAGTAAAGCAGAAATGTAGCACCCAGTCCTCTGGTACTCTAACGCCTCATTTTGACTCAACTCACTTTTGGTACCAGGTGCTTTTTGCTATTTTGTTTTTCACTCTGGATAGTACTCGCTCAGTGTAGGTGGAATTCTCAGCTCATCGCTATAACGCAGAGTGAAACTGCCATAACATCATCTTCAACATTCGCTGGATCCTTTCATTGGCAACTATGTCTGCACTTCGTCAATTGTACTGTGGTGTGCTTTAAAAAAAACTGCGGTTGCTATTGACAGTAGCTTGGCTAGTTAAAAATGGCGGTTTTGATGCCGAGTTTGATGATCCTCTCTGACCAATCAGTGGTCTGCAGTCTTTAAACTCCACCTTCTAGTATCGGCTCAGCTCACTCGGAACCTCAACCGAGGTGGTACCAAAAAAAAAAAAACTACCAGTACTTACAATACTATCCACAACTTTTCAAGTTCAGCAGAGCCGTGGCATGGAAATGCGACATAAGACATAAGGATACAGAGATACTGATGCTAAGAAAAGGTGTCTAGGATAAAACATGTATTTATTAAATGAAAAGTTAGATTTTTACAAGTTGTATGTTTTCAAGCAGCGTTTAAATACATCTCATATTGAGCAAAGTATTACAAAGTATATTGAACTGTTTTGTGGCAAATATTTCTTTAATTGAGAGATATAACTCCTTATCAAACTTTTTTTTTTAATGAAATACAAAATTTAATTTAATTTAAATGCTTATAATGTGATAAGTCTCCTGAGCTTTATGATTTTATTATTCCTATTTATGTATTCCTGAACATTCAGCATGTGGCCAGAGGTGTTTGTCACAATTTCTGTGTTCGCCTGTCCCCTCTTCACTCTGCTGTATGTAACTTTGTTTTTTTGTGTGTGTCTTATTAATTGAAGGTCTAAAAGCATAATTGAATGTTGGTTCATTGATCCTAATCCGCGTCCTGCTTGTGATTATGTATGCAGAGCTGCTGTCGTCTTTTTGTCAAAGAGTTCTGTAAAGAAGCTTGTAACTATTAATGCCTCCCTCTTGTGTGGCATAAGTGGCTGTGAGCCGCCCCGTGTTTGACTGTAGTTAAATGAACTGTTGGTTTAACCAGGCCTGTTTATGCTCGGTGTGGGAGCCAGACCATCTTGGCTGCCTGTTTTAAATATTGCTCATATAACATTGGGACTGATTTGGGTTTAGTTTGTTTATTTAAATGATGTGATCGAGGATATATTGCCAAGTTTGAGATGTGGCAAGAGCGAAGTGTTTCTCAGAAGGAGGAAATCACCCATCGACATGAATATGCTTGTAGCTCTTTCAGTGTCTCTGCTCAAACAAGCATCTATCAAAGCAAGAAACCAGAGTCTCAGCCTCCCTGATGTGATACTCATGTACAGCATACTGAGACATAAACAGGACTCTTGTGACATGCTTGCACAACTTTAACCTCATAGTTGAGCTAAACAAAAATATTCCATGACTTTCATGAGAGGACATTTTAGCTCCTAAGGCAATGCTCATCAGTATTCGTCTTCAGTATTGGCTTACATATTACTAGGAATCGGCCGATACTGTTTTTTCAAGATGATACCGATTATTAGTAGTGAATGAAACCGATAAAATATATGCATTTACAGTAAAAATGAAGTCAAAATTAAGATTTTGGAATGTTACAAACTCCAACACAAAACTTTGTTTAAATGCTTTAAACAATTATTTAATAAATGAGAAACTTTCAACATAATACCCAGTAAAAGAGTCAGATAGTGTTGTGGGGGGGGGGGGACATTAAGTCAGACTCAGTGGTGAGTGAAACCAAAGAAGAGGGACAGACACAGAGCTGTAGCTGAGCCAAAGTAGCGCACTATTAATAATTAACTTTATCTGTATCAGTGTCTTATATGCCTGATAACTGATAATCTGCAAACTGCCAAAAAACGGCCCACCCTACATATTACTATTCTGTCCTCACACACTGTCACAGCATTGAGTTCCAGCCCCTCAGCTTAGGGTGGATAAGGAATGATCCTGTCCTCATGTCACACAGAGGATAAGACTTGATTATCTTGACCGGGCCAGAAGTAGCCGATCGACGTACAAGCTCACCAGGGCCAAATTATTCCCTCTACCTATTCATAAAATCCATGTGGCGCAGACTCCTGGTTTGTTGAGATAACTGCTGTATTTTTTCCGCTAGGGATGAAGCCAGTAGCGGGTCTGTGCGGTGAGGCTAGTTTTGTCAGATTAGATAACGATGTAATTTCCTCTGTAGGTCTTCTTCCATCAGCACCTTGAAGTGAGGGTCTGGAGATTGACAATGGCAGTGCAGGGTTGTGTCACTTTTGCCTTTTTAGAATGTACTTAAGATGACAGGCAATAACAAAATAGAGAAGGGGTGTTGTTTCTCTTTGAGCTAATGCAGAAGATCAAGCCACGGTTAGAAATGGACTTTTTTTTGGTGCGTTATACTTTAGACAGCATATTTTTAGCCCGTGTGCTGATTTATATTTTATTTTCATTCTCATTGTGGTTTATGGTTTACAACAAGGCACGTTTCCAACCTGTAAGATCATTACAGATTGTAGACCAATCCCCTGCTCCTGCAGCTTCATAGCCTTAAAGGATGATTTCAGTTCATTTCAACCTATTTCCCATATATGTATATTGTGGCTCCATGGGTTGTGCCAATTTTGCACTCTCCACTTTCTTGTAGAGATTTGGGTATACAAGGACTTTTTTTTATATGAATAATTTCAAACGCTTGTCTCTGAGTCTGAACAAAAGTAAACACAGAAAGAAGCCACCTGGAACGGCCTTTATGGCTAACTGCATAGGGATCTACATCGGGGTCAACTTGCACATCACTTTGTTTACATGTGTGAGGCTGTGGATAGCTTTCCATTTAGCGTGTGTTCGTGCTAGAGAAGTAGTGGATAATTAGTCCCATATAGCCACCATAGCCACATTTATGGTGAAATCCACCTGGCTGAAAGAAACTGAGAATTTCCTTTTTAAAGCTGATACAGCAGCTACATGGTGTAGCAGTCAAAAACCCTGTTCCACCACTGCTAAGTCAAAGTGATTTGACTTAATTCAGTGTTAAACAGTCAGTCCCTATGTTATGTCCCACCGCCCAATGTCCTGATTTCATCAATACAGAAGCAAACTCCTTTGAAGTTTCTTCGATACCATCATGCAACACAAATCTGAGTTACTTTCTATTTAAATCCATCAGCTCTGTGTTGATTTCCATTTGTAATGTAGAACATTACTACTCAGAAACTAAACTTTAGTTATTGTACTGGTAGAGACCAGTGAGTCTGAGTGGTGTTCAGGGGCCTCGGGAGTCCTTGAGAGAATGCCAGGGAGTCTCTTAGTGAGAAAGAGTTCAGTGTAACAGAATTAATTTGATCTTGATTTCTCCCAGTTAGTGTACTCTATGTAGATAGCTTTTTTTTGTATTAGCTCAAAGCACTATAGTACCTAATTATAGCTTTACATAGCCACTAGACGTAGACTTGTCTAATATCAAAAATCAAAATCTCTTTTCAAACAGTGGAGACCGCAGGAGAACTGTTAACTCTAGCGTGAGCTCGACATGTCTGAATCTGAACTCCATCGCTCATATATTTTTTAGCTGCGGACAGTTTGACAGTGATGTGATCAAATGTCTTGATCTAATAAGGATGAGTGTGTTTTGTTTCTGATGGGACTTCTGAATGGGACTGTTTTTTTTTCTTCTTTTGGCTGGGAGCAAACCATTACAAAACTGCTAATACACACACACACACACACACACACACACACACACACACACACACACACACACACACACACACACACACACACACACACACACACACACACACACACACACACACTAGTCTTGTCCTCCCTGGCAGGGAACTGTCATATATCTGTCTAGCAAAGGTATGGCCAGCTGTTGTGTCTCCTCAGAGTAAAGCTGTAGAGTAGTGGTTCTCATTGGGGTCAGGAGTCCAGCAAAGGTCTTTTTAAGACTCCAGGAGAAAAATAAAGTTGTTAATTTCATTTGCTATCTCGATAATAGAATAACTTCTGTGGTCACATATTGTGTACGTAGACCATCATCACCTCTCCTCTCCCAACCCGCAGTACACAACAGCAGTGTACAAAAGGCAAACTTATACTGACTGGAAAGGTAATCCTGAACCGCCACCTCGTCTTTTAGAGCGTTCATAGAGCTGACTGCCTCCGTCGGTATTGATGAGTGAAAGAGGCCCAGAGAAGAAAAGAAAAAAAGGCCAGATCTTCTAATCTCATTCCATCCCAGCCCTCCTGTTGCTGCTTGACAACTAGGTTAAGGTAATGCTGACAGATCCTCTTCCCTGGCTCTCCAACATGCATCCTAGAGCAGGGTGAAGTCCTGCCTGCTCTGCATGCAACACAAACACAAACGGGTGCCAACTTTAAATTACATCAAGCTTCAGGATCCACTGTAATTTTTAACAAAATCAACACTGCTGTCACCTACTTTACAAGATGATCACAGTTATTACATTGTAAAGTTCAATTTTAGTGATCATGTACTAAAGAGCAACAGTTTCCACTGTTCTTGTACGTTTTTTACAAAAAACATAATCCCAAAATGCAAAGTACTGTTTCAGTGCTGTTACTAAAACAAATGCATTGCATCATTTTTCACACCATATATACAATGTGTTCCCTGTTTTGTGGAAGGATTTGAATAGTTGTAACAGAATGCTAATTTCCAGTAAAAATCCATCTGCATGATTTATCATAAATGAATAAAAGCATAGCCATCCTAATCTGCAACAGCAGGTGATAAATAATCCAAATTGCATTATGTTCTTAGCCTGATTTTCAAGCACATGTTGAGTTTTAATAGAAATCAGTGCTTTTTAAAATTAGCCCGCCCTCGTTCTTCCAAGCTCTGATCGTGTTTGTTTTGCTTGTGCACTCTTTTGTAGTATGATTTAATATGCCCTTGAAGAACAGGAAGACATTTTTTAAATGTGTCAGAATGTGACATCTCTCCTCTGGATCAATAGAGTTGGATGAATATTTAGATTAGTTTTGCTTCCCACTGCAGTTCGTGACTTTGTTCTTTTCTCTCTGTCTATTTAAAGTCCTTTTGGTTTTTCTCTAAAGCACTGGCTTTTTTTGGAGGTCTGGTTCTTGCCAAAAAAGTAAATTGTGCCTTGTGATGCCATAGTTGAGCCAAATGGATCCATGTGGATTCAGTGCACAGCAGTGTGTGGGCGGAAAGTGCGGGAAAGTGCAGCGAGGTGCTCTCAGAGTTTGCTGTACTCCACCAGCCAAGGCCGCCTGGAAAGTCTCCTCTTGGGGAACATGTGGGATTAATTTAGACCTCCCGCCTCTCTCTCTCCAAGGGTGTCTCCACCCTGCTTCCCCTCATGTTGTTTTGCCAAAGGGAGACCATGACTGGTAATAAGTAAAAACAGAGCTCTATGTCTTAACACCCTTGGTCGGAGTGGCTTTCTGAGAGATCGAGGAGTCCCTTGCAAGCCGAGGCTCCCAGTGTTAACAAGAGTGAAGCAGTGTCCATCTGTGGGACACAGAGGAAGACTGACAGATCAGACTCTGTGATTACAAGGGCAGGTCTTCCGCATATTTAGAAGTCTGTGGAGATGAGTGGGCACAGCAAACAAAGCCACTTCTCATTCATCTGTGTAGTAGAGTTTGACCATTGAGCTACTGTAGACCAACCCAGATATCGACATTATTGACTTAAAACCACTGTGTAGAATGTTTATGTGATTATAGCCTCTTTCAAAAATATTTTGATCATTGTTGGTTTGGTAGGAAAAAATGTAAAATTTGAATATAATGTAGGAAAGCGAGTGAAAAACAGCGCCTGTGTGGTGTGTTGACTGATGTCAGCCGAAATGTCTTCTCGATTCTACCACTGTGGCCAAAGTCCAACATTCTTAAATTCATAGTGTTGATTGATATTTTTATAATGACAATTTGAAAACAATGTGACAATGTGAAAGACGTTGTTCGTAGTGCTAAACCTACAGAGATGGATCATCTGAATCTTCAGCTCCCCTCAGCTTTACGGAGCTTGTTCAGCTGTCTGGCCTAAAACGTTGCTGTTTTGGTTCATTCAGCGCTGTTTTTGTACCACAGCAGGCAGCTGTTTGCAGCAAAAAATCTCATCTCTAAAAACCTACTGTATGCTACCTACCATATAGTAGCTAAATAGCCAAATATTTCCCTCAGGAGTTGGTAGACCAAAAACGGAGCTAAAAGGAGAGTAAATATTGGACTTAGAAACATGACTCAAAATGAATGCCAATGTTGCTCCGTGTTTGGATGTGTCACTTAATGCATGTCAAAGTTTAAAAAAACAACAACCTAATTTTATGTTATTAATATATTCTGAAACATAACACTCCAAGCTAATATTGTTCTGATTTATCCGTCTGATGTTTGTGTGAGGTGAGGTGACATTCTATTAATATAAGTGGTCGCTCTTGTCTTTGAAGCCCGCGGATCCAGGGGGCTCCAGCCAGGCTTGCCTCTGTTAGACTTTCACACAGTCCCTTTGTAGTTCACTGTAGAGGCGACCTTATCCCGTCATGTATGTCACATGCTATTATTTCACACAACGCTACCCAACGCTAGTTATGAATAGGCATCAGTTTTATATTTATTGGAGCGTTACCTGCCAAATAGATAGAAATGTCCTTTCTTATTTATAAGCATTGTCATGACCTGGTTCAAAGGTATGACAGAACACACACGTTTGCTCAATTAAATCAAATTTATTTAAATAAACAAAGGTAAACGTGCTATCAGTTTATCAGTAATGTGGGTAGTGTATGGATGTGCGTAGGTGTAGCAATGTTAGAACGCAAAAGTAACTCAACCCAAAGTCCAAACAAATCAAGCAACCTTGAGGAGGCAGGAAGAGTGACTGCCCAGGCATTCCTATTTTAGCCTGGTCCTACCAGACTCTGGTAGATTTCATTTGTACAGAGAGTCTGGCCTCTCTCCATTGACAAGTGTTAACCTCCTTGAAGGCGGGTACTCTGTTGAAGTTTAAAACTATTGGATCTGCCCAGAGCCACTCTGGATCTGCCATAACCAATCGCTAACGTTTGGTCGTGACGTATGTCATGCGCATGTGCAACAAGAGGGGAGACCGACAACTATCGGCTTATATTTAGCATTAGCATCGCTAGCGTTAGCCTTAGCCAACTCCTTCACCACTAACGGAGCGAGCTGGAAAATCAGACTTTTCCTGAATCCCGTGGGGAGGAGGGCCACAACATCATGGCCACCAACACAGCTCAGCAAAGATTGTTCTTGCTCGGGCAAGACTGAACTGAACTCTAGATTGAGTAGTCTTGTTCCCATCTCCAGCCCCCAGCATACATACCAAACAAGAATCAAACCACTTATATCAGGAAAATGTCGCCGACATGTGTGGGCCAGTATGAGTGTTGTCTGTAGGGGGCCGCAGATCTGGAACGGGATTGATGAAGGCCTCAAGGTGTTGCCCTCTATCTCCAACTTCAAAAGACAACTAAAAAAACAATTCTTATTAACCTATATCTAATATAAAACTGTTTTTTCATGGACTACTGGGATGTATGTGTATGATTGTGTGTATGTAATGTTATGTATGTACTAGTGCGCCTTTTTGCGTGCATCTACTTATTATCATCTGTGGTAATTGTGTATTCTATAGTCTGTACCACTACCCTTTTATGAATCTTGGGCCCCCACCTATAAGCTTTTCTAGCTTCTTTGGGGGACCCATTCACTCTACCCAATTGATCTTGTACCCCAACTGTATTATTGTAATATTTGAAGTGGTATTGTGAATAAATAAATAAACTAAACTAAACTAAACACGTCCTCAACGTCATCGTTCTCAGCCACTCCCTCTGTTCGCTGATTGGACCTACAAATATTTGACCGGAGAAAACCCAAGAATATACTGCAAACCCAGACCCAGGAGTACTGAAGGGAAATGAAAATTGAGCGGAAGTAAGTAGGAGGGCGGAGCCATGCTACTCCTATTTATGGACATGTGAGCAATCAGTTGATCCAGGTGTCAATCATCAGTCCTTATTAGCCAATCCCCAGATCCCAGCAACCAAAGGGACTTAATAGGTCTTGAGGCCTAGGAGCCATCACAGCATATTCATGCAGGTCTTAGCACAAGCTCCTATAAGAATACAGTTACATATTTTGCTGTGGCATTCCAGGAATTGTGTTTTTTTAACAGCTTTAAAAAAACAGTCAAAACCTCTTTCATACATTTAGTGGTTCATCGTGTTGTGCATTAAATGCTGTTGGCCTTCCACCCAAGCCTTTTCAGATTTCACCTAATCATCCACTCTCATATCTGAAATTATAATGGAACTCCTCTGGTGCCAAAACAAATGAAAAGGCAAATACATCCCCATGACTATTGTTTGCTCTTGTTATTTGTTTGTCTATTAATCCCCTGCCAATATGCTAAGCTACAGCCAGAATGCAGGGACAGACAGTAAACCCCAGTGAGGCTTCACCATGCACCACTTTGGTGGAGGGCCTCTGTACTCCAATCAGTTACGAGGGCTGGGTGTCGTTCAAAAACGATCATTACCAATACCGATACCAATACAGTGACTTTGATACCGGTTCCTGAACGAACGACTTTTTTCGATACCAATTTTATAAAACAAAAAGAAATTACATTACACATTACCGCACAAATCTTATCATTTATTTTTCAGCTCCTACTACGTGAGCCCTGTCTCTGTGCGTAACGTAGAGTCTTTCCTGCCTGCCTTTACGATTTGTAACGTTAGACAGCCAATCACAAACATTATTAGATCTTGGTAGAGGCATGCTGCATGCTTGTTGGCTCACTGACGCTGATGAGATTTAGTCCTTATGTATTGAAACAGGGTATTGAATGTGAGGCATTTTTCGATACTCGATACTTTAGAGGCAATTCGGTCGGGGCCTAAAAAGTATTGACTTCGGTACCCAGCCCTACCAGTTACTGTGTTATCCTTTTACCAAATGTCTATTTAAAAGAATGGCAACATGCTTGACAGTGAGGATATTTTAGAATGAGGTTTAATTGGACAGTGGACAAATGTATTCAGCCCTCAGGCATTCACCATTCTCTGTGGATTCTACCTCCACTTATTATAGTGTCCAAGTGTCATATGGAGAGAAATCATCTCTTTGAATCTTGAAGCTAGTTTTGAAAGGTCAGACTCAATCGGAGGTTTCAGGTTACCCAGTTTCAATACTTGAAGCGACTTTAATTTTAGTCCCAAGGATTGTTTTATTTAGCTATCGCTGCAAACCATTAAAAGACCCACTTATGCAGCTTTATTATTTTTATTTCACAATTTAACAGACAATATAAAAAAAAATTTAGCAAATGAATACCCTTGATGGTGGGGAAGGAAGTTGTTGACCACATCTGTGACCGAGGCAGTACTCTGAACCTTCTGCTGTAGAGAGCATCACAGCCAGCTCTAAACTGGATTTTCTTTTTCTTTGGCCCAAAATTCTCCAGAAAAGCCTGCAATTTTTGTGAGTGTTATCCATGTCCAGCTGATGAAGTCATAGTTACTCTATCTTTAACTGAAAAACCAGGACAGGAAGCAGACAAGTCTTCACTTCTCACTCATACTTCTGTGGAGACAGTGATGCACAGAAACTAAAGTAACTCACGTAATTGAACAAAGCTGTTCCCTGGCTCTATGAATATTAGGTACATAGCACTTTTTCACATTTTAATGTGATATGGGTCAGTCAAGCAGTTTAATTGGGTGGTCTGGATGTTTTTGTTAGGCACTGTGCAGTGTGGTTCTGCAGCTCTCAATATGCTTTGGCTTCATCCTGCCTTATCTCTTCCAGCGTGAGGATGTTTTCTGTTTTGCCTCTTGTCTCTGGAGGAAAAGACCTCACAGTTGTAACCTAACCCAGCATTACTTTTAAGGCCAGGGAGCACACCATTAACTAACAAGGTTACATTTAGTTTGTGGGGTTACAGGTTAGGCTACATCTAAAAAAAATCCTGGAGCGCCTTGGTAGCCGTATGGATACAGCACATGGCATATAACGCTCAATGGTGTTTTAAGCCCCCAGCGTCGACCTCAAGGCAGCGCTGCGACCAACGACTTCAAGGCACTTAACCCTAACCTTAACCATTGCCTAATCCTAGTGCCTTCCAGGCAACGCTGCCTGGAAGACGACGTTGGGGGCTTAAAACACCAAACACCTCATATAACCGCAACACCGCAAGTTTGATTCCGTTCTTCCAGCCTTTGTTGCATGTCATACCCCCCCCTCTCTTCCCCATTTTTACGCTGCCCTCTGTTATATAAAGGAAAATATGCTACAAAAAAATTTAATAATACCAAAAATGTCCTGTTTACGACTATCACATCAGTGTTTAGGCTTTATTGGATTTTGGGAAGTTTACGCTCCAACAACCCCAGCAAAAGTTACTGTATAGTAAAAATACGTTAAAAGTGAAAACTAAACTAAGCAGCCAAACAGAATGTTACCATGTCATACGTATAATACTAGCACTACAGCTCTACACAGCAATACAAGAACCATGCTGAAGCTGGAGACAGTGTTTTCAACTAACACATGAAGCTAACGTTTAGCTTTATTAGCTAGCTTGCTACAGCTGATAAAATCTCTGGCTAGAACTGAGAAACTTGCTCTTGCCTTCCTCTGTATGAAATCAAGAACCAATTGTTTGAGTGGTTTGCCACCATTATTGTAAATAGCATATTTGCCGTGATTGGAAAGCTTGACGGGCGTAGCAACTGTAGCTAAGGGAGGCGAGGCTTAGTGAACGGCCTATTGTGTGGTCTGGATGTAAGGCCATTGGGTTGAGCAGCCTCAAGTGCTTTAAGTCCTCGATAACTAACTTAAAGTCCCAGGTAAGGAGCTTCTTCCTACCTTATCTCTTTCAGGCTGAGGATGTTTTGTTTGTTTTGCCTCGTGTCTCGGGGCAATTGACATCTTGAGAGATGAGCTGGAACCTAGAGCTTTGACCTTTTTGGTAAAACAGTTCATGTAGCCTAAGCTCAGACCTCACACACTAACTATTAGTACACAGGTACAATTGGACTCTGGCTGAAGTGCAAAATATCAACAGACCTGAAGCTAAATGAGTGATGAACTACATCAGAGCCCTTGGGTGTCAGTGCTCAGTGCACCATGTTTTCATGGCCACACCACAGTGCCACTCCAAATTTGGATCTTAGTCGGAGTCTCAATCCGACCACAAGGCGTTGATCTTATTCAGTGACCTGGCATCACCCAGTCACTTCAGCAGGCTAAAACCATTTGATCAGAACTGACATGAACAGCAGACTTTGTTGTTCTCAAAGTCTGTTGCTCAGCACCCCGCCCTCATCACTGCTGCCGCCATGTGCATTCTCAGCAGTGTGAATAATTGCTAAAGTCCTGATTAAACTGCTGTGGAACTATTAGCCACCCTGCCAAATCCAGTGGATCCCTCAGTTGTTTTAATAGTATTCTTGTTGACAAGAAGGCCACCCTGCTTACAAAAGCAGAGGGCCGCTCCCGTGACCCCTACTGCCTCTAAGTTTTTATTCCCAGGATGTGTTTCGTCAAAGTCACTTGAAATATGTCTCCAAATAGCAGAGGTGACTTAAAAATTTGTGGTTGGGGAACAAGTTGCAAGTACTCAGGGTGCCATCCTTTCCAGCTGTGTTAATGTCTGTGATTGTGCAGTTGACCAGACCACAACAAGTGGGCCATGTTCCAGTAAAATATTTACTTAGCTCAGTATCTCAAGACCTCTCCCCTTCTCTCTCTCTCTGACACAAACTCTACTTCAGTTTCACTTTGCCCACTGAAGTTTAATAATGCAGCAGTTATAATGTACCTCTTTGCATTATCCCCATGAGCATGCTGGCTTTTAGCATCACTGAACATCAGGAAGGATAACCTGTGAATATCAGTTTGTTTTATTGATCTTTATACCAGTGGCGTAGGCAGAAATAGTATTTTGGGCAGGCCAGTACAAAAGTGAGTGGGCCATTTTCAAAAAGACGAAGTAGCGAAAGGACAAACTGAAAAAAACAGCTACAATTTTACCTTCCAACATACTGCATTACAACGGCAATAGCAGTACTGTCTACAACATGCTCAACCAACAAAACTCAGTCTAAAAAGTTTGTACGCATCAATATAGACAAAAACCTGTCGATTTTAACCTAATCAGGCTAAAATATATTTGCACCGGCAGAACCAGCAGCATTGGCTCTGCATAGCGCTGTTATAAAATTAACCATTTTATAGCACAAAGTGGCAACTAAACATGAACCCAAAGCAGAGAAGGCGTTTACCACACTCCACTTTCCTAAAGCCAAATGGCGTGTTATCTGTCCGCATTTTGAGCTATCCACGTGTATGTCTACGCTGTATACAGTGGATGTCAACATACACACCACGTGTTATCGCGAGAACGTTCCGTGCTATCACGAGAAAAACATCACACGTTAAAAAAAAAAAAAAGTTGGGTTTAGGAAAAGAACATTGGGGAAAGGCTTTAGTAACACAAAAAAATGACAAAAACACGACGGTGACCAACATTACACGCTTAGGAAAACAATAAACGGTTAGGTTTAGGAAAAGAACATTGGGGAAGGCTTTATTAAAAAGAAGAAAAAAAAAAGGGTTGATAAACACCACACGCTGGACGCGATCCCGCCTGTCCTGGGTGAAAGTCCTGTGTTTTACCCATCTACCACCCCAACCAACCCTTTGTGGGGAGGTTGGTACTACTCGCTACAACGATAATTCACACGTAATGTAGGTCAATGGAGGCCAAACGGCGTTGATAAACAAGCCATCATCAGTGTTCACGATTTCTTACTTAATAGGAAGGTTACTAGGTTACTTACATAATAACACAAGAAGCAGGAAACCCGTTTTACTTAATGTTACCTCTGTGAGGGCCAGCACTCAAACACACTCCTCTCTCGCTGATGGGCTGTCAGCTCCGCTGGGGAAATGTCTGCACATGCTGCAGAAAAGCTCGTCCTTATTTACACTATATTCCATCCAAGAAAACTGTCCATATCACGTTAAAGAGAAGCCATTGTTGTCGCGGTAACTTTTAACAGTACATTGCTTAACACATCCGTGGTACATTGTCTAAAAAGCCAGCTAGCTAACGTTAGCTGCTCAAGGCAGCCCGGAGAGATCATTTTTTTTTAAATACATTTGACATAACAAAACGTATTTTGATCAAACTTGGCTGGACGGGCCAGTGATTAAAGTGGGCGGGCCAGTGCCGCCCTGGCCCATTACTGACTACACGCCTGCTTTATACTCTCCGCCCCCACCCTTTAATTTATTTTACATTCTGATCCTGCACATCTCCCTATGCCACGTGTTTTGTGAAGATGTCGGCTAGTGTCAGTTCACATTTTTCTCCCAGCTATATTCACTTATCTGGAAGTTTTAGTCTGCCATGCTCTAAATGAAGAGCAAGAGACTGCAGGTAGGTTGGCTTTACAGTAACAAGTGCTGCCTGGCACAGTATATCTTGCTCCATGTTTATGAAATCATCCACAGTGGCAGCGCTTATCTGCGACAGGCCCCGTCGTTCCTCCTTCCTTAGCATACTGTTGCCGGCACTAATGCGCTGGGTACCGCAAATTGAGAAGTTCCCCCTGAGAATGTGGGCAGAATGCTATTAGTGAGTCTTAGATCTTCCCTGGAGACCTCTGTCACATTTTATCTTCTGAAAAAAGTTTTCTTTTCGGTTTCCAGGAGAATTTCTGGATATCGGATGTATTTCTCGAAACACTCAAAACCGGTATAATTTAATTTACATTTTTTATTTACTCAAGCATCACAGTATTGCTACACACTTTAAACTTTTTTTTCATATTCTTGAAATCACAGTATTGAGTAAAAGAGAAATGTGTTGCTTTAACATGATAAAGCTCAAAGTAATGTCTGTGCACTAAATAAGATGAATTAACTGTATAAGTGTACAGTTCACAGTCACACTTGCCACAGGAAGTAAACCGTGCAATTAGTTTTTTGGCCTTGGTGACTGACGGATGTAATTATTGTTCGGGGAGACTTCAGGAGTTCATGTGCAGGAACTGCTGGAGAAATGACCATACAGGGAGCCACAACTCCCATCAACAACCTTGTGATTGATTTGATGGAAAGCCCAAATGAATAGTTTCCCGAAGATGGAGGAGGCAGAGGAGGTGGAGCAGGACTCCCAAAGAAACTGCTGAGCAGTCCGAAACTACACCTGGCTCTGGAAAGCACCAACAACAGAAACAATTGTTCAGATAGTGCAGAGTGGCAGCAGTACAGCTGTCTCTCTCAACCCCTGAGCTAAGCCCTAAAGGAGCCAATATACGCAAATGTAGCTCACGTGTCAAGCTTCAGCCTGAGCCCTTGAAACACGTCGGCTCAGCTCTGGCAGTGATGGGCAAGTAGTTAGTGTTGTTGTGTCTGTAGTGGCTGAGAAAGGTCAATCCCTCAGCGGGGGGTGGGAGGGTGCGGGGGTGACAGGGACTGTGACGACAGATTCCCGTGGAGCCTGCTTTCACGTGGCATGGGGTTGAGGTGTGGTGGCAGCTGGAACAGGAGAGCCCTGACTAAAGAGGAGAAAACTGAAAAAGAACATCATGCCTCCATGCATCAGTCTCCTGCTTCTACTGTAGATTCCCACAAAATGATATTTTTAGACCATCACTAATATAAATCACAGCGTCTGATCATTTCAGGAGCCTGTCATGATGTTAGTCATGTTGACAAATTTGCCTGTCGATGCTGTCTGCAGTCTGTAAAATGTTAGCAATGCATAATTTGTTATGGTACAAACAAACAAATACTTTTCACATGGGAGAAAAATGCAGTCCATATAGTGTACTTTAATATATTTTTGAAAATGTACAAAAATGAGCACAAATGTCCTACTTAAGCTTTTTGAAATGTATAGCAACAAAATACATTTATCTGAATATTAACATGAACAGAACAAAATTCCCTACTGGTACATTAAATTTTGGTAGGATTTTTGATTTAGCTGAATTGTATTAATTATGTGTAAGTGTAACCATTTTCATGCTAGAGAATGTCAAGCATTCAGAGTTCTCACATAATTTCTTGGCAGAGAGGAAAAGCTTTTGAAATTACATTTTCACCACACAACATCCACGCTCTGTTATATTAAAGGACAAAAAAAAATACCATCATATTCACACACATTTCTACTGTACCGTAGCAAAACAGCATTGACATTAGAGTCAATTCAGATGGATAGCGTAATAGCGTAGCATTGACATACTACAAAGTATATGAAATCATATATACTGTACCACATCAATCATATCAGATGTTGCTTTCAGTGACTGGACAATAACCAATTTCCAACGAGGTACTGATATCAGCACTGTCTGTAGAGTACATAGAAACAAGAGTAACAGGGGCGATTCTAGGATCAGACCTTTAGGGGGGCTCAGCCCCTAATGAGAATGTGACACGGATACAGTGCCTTGCAGAAGTGTTAACCCCCAAACTCAAACTCTAACTTGAAGCACTAAAATGTATTTAATTATAATTTGTAGATGAAATTTAGGGAGGGCTTGAGCCTCCCTAAAAAGGGTCTAAAATCGCCCATGGAGAGTAACATTAGCTCAGCCTGCAGCGCACCATGTGAATCAGATGACTTCAAGCCAAATGGCGGCACAGAAGCAGGTCTGTGCTGCTAATAGACTCTCTGGGTCACGCTCCGGGTGCCGTCCTCTCATGAGCCTCCTAGCTTGGCATGACCTCGCACCTCGTATACACATGCAGTACATTTATGATGACAAAAAACACATGGTGCTGTTTGAAAGACTTTGATGCTTTAGACATTAAAGGGCTTATCAGACTCTTTTTTTGTTTTGTTTCCCTGTGAACTTTTAAGTGCTTTATTGGCGATGATTAAACTATGATTGGCGAGGACATTAAGCATGGCTGCAGGACAAGTGCCATGTACTGTGACCCTCCGCACTTCTATGCATTTCATTAGTATGATCAATGTGTTATCACTTCTCCATGGCTTGCAGGGTCAAAATGTAATGTGACTTAGCCTGTGGGTTAGCAGGAGCAGCCAAACATGTGATCCTGTCTGCCTCTGAAGCTAAGTTGTGTTTGCAGACATGTGGCTCTCCCCCGACACATTTTTCATGCCCTGTCGAGGTGATGCCTTGTGGTGCGCTTAATGAAGCACAGGCAGAATAAGCAGGGGTATTGATCTTCCCTCTAATGAGATATGCATGAAGCAGGAGCTAATTGCTTTTTGATATATTCTAAATCTATACAATGGACAACCTTCATGAAGGCAGAGTGGTACGGCTGAATCTACTCTGGGTGCATATCAGTAGCATACACACTTACAGTGAAGTTGATGACTGACATTAATGCATTTAATAAATTCAAAAGACCTTGTGAGGTAATCAGTGAAAAAGCAGAACAGAGGCTACAGAAATTAAAACAAATAGAAAATATTAAAGCGGCACTGATCCACATTTTTGTATTAACAATGGGTTAAATAACTACCTGTTACACAAAAAGTGTCGCTCTCAGTGAAGAGCCCATCAAGATTTATCACCTGACTGCAGTTCCCATTCAGCTCTATGGCACATTTTAGCAGCTTTTAGCTCATTGTTTTTGGTTTTACGAACTGTTTCCGTTCATTCTTACAGCTCTCATCAACCTTGTTTCCACTAGGGCTGTGTATTGGCAAGAATCTGGCGATATGATACATATCACGATACATTGGTCACGATTGAATATATTGCAATATATTTCGATACTGTACATAAGGCGATATATTGGGATTTTGGGAAGTATAATTTTAGAAAAACTAATATTTAAAAAAAGACATGATGTGCATAAAAGTCAAAGAAGTTTACTTTAGGTAAACAATTCAGTACACAGAAAATCAAACTGCCAGTTTGAGATTGTGGTTCCCAGGTTCTTAGTGAGCTAATGTTTATATTCTAAAGTAGGCCAAAGTTCAGCCATAGCTACGTTGTTAGCTTCTAGCAAAAAGTCAGGCACTGCTAGGCACTGTTAGGCAAGGACACTAGTGGTGTGTCTCAGCATAGCCGTCTAGCGGTACGGGGTTTAAACACAACATTAACGTGAACCACTGTCTTACATGAATATTTTTGCACGTAAACTAAAAAAATAAATAAATAAAAATCGATATTGTGTTTTGAAAATCGATAGAGTATTGCAAAAATGTCGTACACCCCTAGTTTCGAGGCTCTACAAGCAGCTGATTTTTAGAAAAAAAACTGTTCTGATAAACCCACTGTACACTACCTGCCCTGCACCAAAGAACAGACAGACACAACACTAGCTGGTAGCGGTGCATTTAGCAGCTAGCATGTCAGATATTTTTTGTCAGAGCCGAAAACGGAGCTAAAAGGGGAGAGAGAATACTAGGGAGCCAAAAAGATGACTTCAAATGAATGCTAATGTTGCCCCGGACCTGCTGGATGTGTAAATAACACATTAGCCACATGCACTATAACCTGATTATATGTCAATATGTTTATGGATCATTGTACAGCCCCCAAGGGGCCAGGAAATCAATGAACACAGGTTTAAAGGTAATACAGTTATAACAAACCACAACACATAAAATACTGAGAAACGGGACTTTTGTTCATTTAGATTTTTTATTTTTCCTCAAACATCCTGCAACATTACAACATTCCTTTTACATGGTAGTCTGCAGGTAACCAAGTACACAAACACAGACGAAAAAACAAAATGAAACCTGAAGGCAGCACAGCATGATAGGTCGCATCATCTCCCCACTGAGCTTCTGTTCTGCGTATATCCAACTCTGTGATTGGCTTCGCAAACACAGTGGAATGTGTCAGTGTTTCAGCATATACTGTAGATGACATTTGTTGGTAGATTAATAAACGAGGTGCACTAAGCATTCGTCTGTCACATTCCTTATAGCCCAGAGGAACCACTTCACCCCTCTGTGTCAGGCGACACCTCGCCTACAAGGCTTCCTGCCACAAGCTTGTCCATCTGTAGCCAGTTTTTGCTCACTTTTAGGCGCTCATCATGTGTCGAACACTGTTACAGAGAATGACGTGTGTCCTCAGCTGCTTCACGTGCCTCCAAGGGGAGAGCAAAAGGAAAGTTTTAGTATAGAAGTGCGACAAAGATGTGTGATTTTTAGTTTGAGGCCGTGATGTGAGTGTATTAGCAAACCAGGGTCGAGGTCTAATCCTACATGTAGCATCATTTCTTCACACACTCTTTCAGAACAACAGGGCTGCTGTTGTCCTTATCTGCCCTACATACCCTTAATGCATGGTAAGTGTGCTTACTGCTCAGTCGTGAGCAGTGTGTTTCTGCTTTACATTCAGTGTGTGTGTGTCAGAGCCCAGAGAGCCAGCGTCAAGGGCTGCCATTCAAGCACTTCACTGTGCTCATTTACAATTTGCTCTCCACATTGCCAGGCTAAGTGGTGACTGAGTGAGACCTATTTTTAACTCCCTCACCCCCCCCACCTCCTTTGTAACTGGAGCACAGCGCTCTCTCATTGAAATGGGCAACAGGGCTAAAAGGCAGTTTGTTGTCAATCAGCAACTATCGACGCATAGTTGTACTTTTTTCCTCCTCTTTTTTGTTTTTTACGTGGACAGGTGGATCAAAAATGATTTTTTTTCATTTAAAACAACAGTGTGGCTGTTCTGGGACCTGCACTTTACTATAAATGTTGCTGCAGGGAGCATTTAGGAGTTTAACTTGGCTGTGAGACTCAGGAATCTCAGTTGCTTTTTGGGCTCACTGAGCTGGCCGCCTGCCAGCCCTTATCTTCAAACCATATCAGAGGACATTTTTATCACCCTTCCATGTGTACAAACCCAAGAGCCCAACACAGCCTGGCCAGATTACCGAGCAAACGGCTCTGATTAATGTTTTTTATCTTGCTCCACTTGAACATTTCAGCCAAATACATCATCAGGTAGAAGGAAAGTGCAAACATTAATAAATCTTGGGACTCTCCAGCGTCTTGATGGAGACGTTTACTTCTAGGCCACTGATATCACCCGTTGATACATTTCATATTCACAGAGTTTTTCCTCGCACCTGGTGATTATGAGTTGACTCGTAATGCCTGGCTGTGGCTGTGACCCCTCTCCACTGGGTATGAATGGAACAGATGGGCCTGGGGCTTAAGTGGGGAAGGGATCTGCTGATGACACCTGTGCATCACGAGTGCGCTTTATGCTCCTGGAGCTGAGTGTGCGCAGACGCACACTAATCTTGTAATGTAGGCTGAAGTCCGATCAGTCTCAGCCTACTTATACATTGGGGATGTCGCCGGGAGGGTTGGCATTATTCTGTATTCTTCTTATTGGCTAAACATCCCATAAAAAATCCCCAAATCATGAATGCTTCAGTCCATCACTTTGACTTCTCTATCCTGTCTGTGACTCAGCCCCGAGCCGATTGCTCCTAATGAAGATGTAACTCTTTAAAAAACAGGCCACAACTATATACCGTATAGTTTAATTCATCAGAAGCTCAGTAATTTACTTTAACAGCTGGGCATCGTAATGTTAGCAAACCTTACTCAAACAGGAGTAAATAGGGCATTTGTTTGGGACTATTTTCATCTGTGGATTAATACACATTTGGTGGTCTAGTGATTCTTTACAGCACCAGGACACTGTATTAGCAATCAAATAAACGACAGTTCCCATGTTCATCCTAATGAAGGAACATGTCGTCCAGTGCAACAGTGTGACTCATTGATGTGTTTTTAATAGTTTTTGGACAACAATGGAGGTCTATGGTAGGGTTGACCTAATGTGTGATCTATTGACTTATGGGTAAGCTAAGATAATAAATAAAAATGGAGGACACTAGTGAGAAAAGCTGTGCTGCTCAGATAATCATGACACCGAAGCATCGAAGAAGCAGTGTGTGGAAGTATTTGGGGTTCTTGGAGTGCATTACCCTTTAGGAGTCGCTTTCAAATTAGTTAATTCAAACTAGCTAGAAAACCGGAAATACTGACATATCCTTTAAACTTACTGAACTGAAAAAAGGCAGCAAGTGTGTGCGTTCCAAGTGGGTGCTCAACTTTTAAAAACACAAATCAGTTCAAAAGTAGGAAACAAGTGGTACACCATCAAAGTAAACAATGCCTGTAGAGCTTTACACTTACAGTAATTAAAAAAATCTTGTTGACACGTTTCCTCAGAGCGCCGAGGAAGGCCGATTGTACTTTTGAACTGAGTATAAGGCTGCTACAGAAAAATAATATTTAGTTCCATGTAGAGATCCTATATTGATTGATGTGAAAGGAAAAACTATCTAAAACTAGATGAATGTAATTGTCAGAGTCCACTTTAAGCACTGTGAGCATTTCTGAAAACCTCTTTACTCTTGGCTCACTATTTACACCAGCCTGTTATAACACTCATCTTTGCTGAGTCATGGTGGAGCGTACTGAAAATACCAGTACCAGATTATTGATTCTGGGATGCCGAGGCGGTGGCTTATCAAATAAAGACACTTCTATGTTAAGAAGCTGTGACACAGCGCAGTTTGAATCAATCTGAATATTGCAGAATTCCTTGTTAGCCTATAATGAACATTGGTCCTCTGTTCTACTCTTACACCTGCTGCGTTTTGGAGGTCTTAGCAGCACTCTGTTGCTCGGGTTCTGCCAGTCTCTTTTATGCCAGGGCCTAATGAGGCTTGCATTATGCCACTACTGGCAGATGCCCGGTCCCAACACTGGATACTGACTCAGCAGGTGAGGATCAGGGCTCTGCTGGAGCCGTGTCTCCTTCTAGAGACCTCCATCCAGGCTGATGCACTTTTTATACCTTTAACACCCACATACACCTGTCCCTATGCATGTAGTAAATGTATTGAATTGAACTGTACTGTTAGCTAGGATTTCAGTATTCCAAAGCTCGAAATTCAAGATATATTAGCACCATCACCACATATCCATAATATTATTTCTTAAGTAGAAGTACCGTTTCTTAACTGAAAGGTTTGACTAAATGGTTTGAAAAAAAAAAATCTTAACTCAAGGTCCACTCTGGAATATTCATGTGTTTGAAAGCTCTAGACAAAGCTTGATCAGCAGGTGGCTTGTGCCCGGCCTGGGAGGCCCAGCCGTAACTGCTGATGCTCACACCCCCACACACACACCTGCCCCAAGGCATGCTTATACACACACACACACACACACACACACACACACACACACACACACACACACACACACACACACACACACACACACACACAGAGTCAGCAGTGGCTGGTTATCATGTATAAACTGAGTCTCCTGGAAAAACAGTGGCAGCTGGACAAATTGAACACTGTATGCTGAGCAGGGTAGAACAGTAAAACGCAGCAGGTTGTTGTAACATTTCGTCCCGTACTTCATTGCATGAATAAGATAATGTTGCTCCCAAGCCAACACTTTGTTCCTGCGAGGTACAAAACAACAAAACAGCAGTTCAAATCTTTTGTGTCGCACAGAGGAAATTAGGTTTCTCACACCATATAAACAAACACCAAGAGATTGTCACTACAATTACAGTTTGTGTTTCCCCCATGTACAAAAATAAAACCTTACAGCAGGTGTTGAGCTGGAATGATAACCTTTGTTGCTGCTACATAATAGATTTTATTTCCAAAGCTCCACGTTAACCCCATTTAAAGTGATGATTTTGATGTGTGTGTGTGTGTGTGTGTGTGTGTGTGTGTGTGTGTGTCTTTGTGAATGTATGAGCATGCCTTGGGGCAGGTGTGTGTGGGGGGTGTCAGCATCAGCCTCCTGCCATTGGCTGATACTCTCAGTGCTCAAACGTTGTCAAGAGCTTTCAACCACATACAAATTCCAGACAAAGCTAGTAAGTGGACCTGTGTGTGTGTGTGTGTGTGTGAACTGTGAACTGTGAACTGTGACTTGTCACAGGTTTAAAAAGGTGTGAAGTCATGGCAAGGTGACAGTGAACACAGGGTCTAGTTTTCCCTGACTAATCCCTGCAGGATGGGATGCCTGGCTCCACATAATCACAGCGCACCGATTACGTTCCTATTACTGCCCATTGTATCAGCACATTCTGCTGCTTTATATAATATTATCAGCTATTTAATGGATGCTTTTATCCGAACAACCCATACCAAATATGTAGGCACTCTGCCGGTGCTGTAATGTACTGCTTTTATCCAAAGTGCCTTCATTAGAGGGTGTACATATTTAGTAAGGGTGGTTATAGGAATAATGGAAACACTACCTTTGGCAGCATGAAAGCAGTGTAAGATAAAACTTCCTAAAGTTAGTTTGTGCAGCATTTCAAAAGGAGAGACTTCAGTCCAGTTTTACCTTGTTGCCAGGCAATCATGGTGTGATGAGGGCATAGCTCACCAGCCTTTAATTTCAACCCTATTTAGTACACCACTAGTTTAAAACCAGCTATTAGTTACTAATTAGTCTGTATCGACGACGTTTCATTTCCGGGATTGTTCCCTCACCTTTCGCTTCTTTCTGAGGACTATGGTTAACTGCTCCTCAGATCTCTGCAGGGTAAATCCAGACAGCTAGCTAGACTATCTGTCCAATCTGAGTTTTCTGTTGCACGACTAAAACAACCTTTGAACGTACCAAAACAAGTTCCTTCCTGAGGCTATTTTGCAGCGGCACCGCTGCTCTGTCCAGCACTTAGCGCCGCCCAAGACGACTGCGATAAAGAAGAAATAATAAAGCAAAATAATAATAAACCAGAGCACGTCCTGGAATGCTGTGTGGACTAGCCAGACCGTCCTCCGCAGCGCAGTGGTGGCTTGAATGTGATATCATGCACAGGACCCATCAAATATGACAGGGCCCTTGAACTAGCTCTGACACAGTATGGAATTAAACACATTAAAAAGCATGTTACAGTATAGTAGTGTCGTCTGAAGGGGCCTCACGGTACAAAGGCACCTGAATGTGTGCTCATTACATATTGTTAAATGGCACTTAAGCAGTCGGACGGAAATAGAAGTAGTAGAAGTTTCTCTTACATGTGGCAGCTATAAATATATTACAAACGTCAATGGAAAAATTCTTATTGTCTTTGTTCTGCACAACTGCAGCAAGACCAGACTCTCTCTCTCTCTGTGTGTAAGATGGGGCAATGGCTGAGATGAAGGCAGGGTGTATTTCAAAAAGAACAATTTATAGTCACAAGTTGACAGGTCACTTTAATGTGAGATTGGTAGCAGGAGACAGAGGGTGTGGGATCCAAAGCCTCTCATGTTGTTTCCTCTTCCATCCCTGGAAAGTAATTTGCTTTTCTCAGTAAGGTGAGGATGGATAGTGCAACTGTTGGGGGAGATGGATAGCCGCAGAAGATGGGGTTGAATAAATTATATAAAAAATGTTTGAGGATGCTAGTTGATGCAGTGATTAAGATAAATGTGTTGCAGTGTAGTGTCGTTTGCCTAGCCGGACTCAAGTAATCCCATTAGGCTTCAACTAATATGGGATTTGCAGGCTAAAAACTGCACGTTTGACATTTGACCTGCTTATAACTGACACTGTTTGTGCAAATGTGTCTGCTAATAACATTAATCTTAAAATATGACAATTTTCAACCCAGCTTTGTTTGTAGTGTGGAAAAGCACTAAGATCATGGGACTCTAAAATGTAGCGTGGCTGGTCTTTTAAGAAAAATGTCAGCATGAGCTGATTATATCACAAACAAATCAGTCTAACCTACTTTTTTTAACAGTCATATGTTAGTCCTCTGTGTATTAATTACTCAGAAATGGTGCTGCTGGTTTTCACAGACCCGGTGAGGATGCTGTGGGTTGTTGTTTTTGTGGGAAATGTGTCCATTTATTGCCGTACTCCTCCAGTCAAAATGTCAGGATGCTCTCTGACCAAAGAGCTATTTCTATGTAGAGGAGTCCTACTTGTTTCAACGCTGGGCAAATGTTCGCTCAGCCTTTGGCATTAAAGCCTGAGTGTGTAGGTAGGTGGAAAAAGAGGAGAGGGAAGATGGAAGTAGAGGAAGATGAAACAAGAGGCCCTGTGTGTTTTCCAAGAAGCTACCAGAAATCAGAGCGTCATGAGTACTAAGTTAATACAGTATATTAATTATCTTGTTTTTAACACTGCATTCATATAAAGTGAGAGAGGCAAAAACCTAATTTAATTTTCTCTCATCATTCGAACATTTTAGGGAATATTTGTTCTACTAAATGTCTGTCAGTGACTTACTAGATGCAGCTTTTTCTGAGGACACCTCACAGTAATAGGAATCATTTTTGTCACTGGTTAGAGTGACAATATGGCTTGTTCAACTGCTGACAGTCTACAACCATCAACAGGAATGTCAAGCATGTTTTGATAATGATCAGGACATTTCTAATGAGGAGGAGGGTGCACCGACCTTTTGACAACAAGGGAGGGGGGGTGATGACTTTGACTCCGCTGATGTGTGGGTTCTAAAAGCTTCTTCTGTCATCTATGGCAGTGGTTACCAACCTTTTGGTCTGAAGTACCCCTTCAGCCCTGTCAGACGAACTCACGTACTGCTTCAACAATTCCCAATGTATGTTCCAAATGTATAACACTATTCATTCTTTTTTTCATGTTGAATGGTCAAAATTAAGGTTGGTCAACAATGATACTACTACTACTACCATTACTACTACTTGGAGTGAAGCTGAATGTTTTAACTATTTATCCATTACTTTTAGTGTATCATTTGAACTGTCATTGCTTTTAGCTATTTATATCTAGCATCTATTCATTACTTTTAGCTAACTATTTCAACCATTTAGCCATTACTTTTAGCTACCTGTTTAAACTTCTGTGCTCTTTGCTAACTAGTTTTCATGCACTCCTACATAACAGCACCATGAAGTGTTTCAGTGTTTCAGTTGATGTTGATCATATTGAGCTGCTGTAACACATATTTTCCCAGTGTGGGATTAATACACTCTATCTTATCTTATATGATTTCAATTGCTTCAAATTAGTTGAGCTGCACCACAATCATTCCACGTACCCCATGGCAACATCAGAAGTAACCCCTGGGGTACAAGTACCACTGGTTGGGAATCACTAATCTATGATGTGCTTGACGTCACTGTTACCCACTGAACGATCCAGGAGGAAGTTAAAGGAAACACAAACCAGCTGCACCATAGAGACAAAAGAAGGAGTCGAGGTGCAGCAGATTAGATGTGGTTATTTGGGAAGCAAATATAGTGAAGAAGCTTTTCTTGAGCAATGACGTTCGTTGACGCTGGATGTATCCTGAGGCTGGTGGTGTGTGAGATTACACAGAAAACAATAAGTGCTCCTATCTTGCACCCGGCGCAGCTCAGTGCAAAGCCCGATGCAAGTGTCTTTGCTAGTTTAAAACCGACGCAGTTGTCAGTTTCCCGTCCAGCGGCCGCGTCGTTTAAATAGCAAACGCACCTGAGCCCATCTTTGAGCCCATGGGCGTGCTGGTCTTACCGGGAGGTGTGTTCAGGTGCATTATTGGCGTATTGCTATCTTCGTGCCATTGACCAACAAAAACCTGGTCTAAAGTCAATAGCGCAGCATTTCATTGTTATTTTAACAGCACATTAGTAAAATGTGCCTAGGCTTATGCACAGCGCGCACACACTATGCTTGTTACACACACACAGGGAAGCGCAGCAGCACATAAAGATTACAAATAAAAATATTACAGTGCAAATCAGCATCATAATAGCAATAATCCAAGGTCCAAACGCGCCTGGCTTTTAAAGGGAATGGGAGATGATCTCTGATTGGTTTATTGCATGTTACGCCAAAACACACCTATGAATTAATGAAGACACCATGTACAACCCAAGGGGGTAAGCTATAGCGCCATTTTGATGCTAACAAGCCATCACCTCCCGTTAGCATCCCATTGACTGCCATTCATTTTGACGTCACTTTGACAGCGAATAACTTTACATCTGAAGCGTTTAAAGACTTTATTTGTCCGTTGTTTATTTCTAAATAAACACAACAATGTATAAAAGGCTCCATTACCTTGAACCTCATGTTATGGCTCCGTAGCAGACGTTTTTGTAAAAATAGGCTAACGATTGTGTCATAACCACGAGACTTACTGTCTCATAGTAGAGGAATTACCGTATAGTACAGGAGAAGCTCTCAGGCAGTTTCGACTTACATTAGCTGTTTAAGTTTAATTACTAATGTTAACTAGCATTTTAGTTAGCAATAATTAGCCTGTGTCTATGTTATCTCCTAACATATACCTACGCTCTCCGTCTCTGCTAGATTGGGAATGATTGAGATTTCTCTTGGCACAGCTACCAGAAGACTTCCAACTTTCAGACAGGTTGCTCACGTCACATCTACGTCTTCAAGCTCAGTTGGAGGCTGCTCAGTAACGCTCAGCCATCACCGGAAAAGTGCTTCTAATATCCTTCACTGGTCTCCGTCAACGGCAACGGGATCTGTTGGTCCATTTTATATATGTCAATGGTACAACCCTTTTGAACCACGCGCCCGGACCCTTTTTTACTAGCAAAAGTGGATTTGGACACGCCCTAAACGCTGTGCGCTTAGATCGTTAAATTAGGGCCCTAGGTGTGCAACAGGTGTTTTGACTCCAGTGTTGCCATATGAATGATACTTATCCTATTTGTATGATCATTTACCCCTTTGTGTGATGTACAATTAATATTTCAAAAAATGACTAGAGATAATTTTGTTTGCACGTCATAGTTTCATTTTTTTCTCCAATAACAGTAAAATCCTACAGTATGGAGCTGAATTGGAACCAGCCTGAAAAATTTTATTTTAACATCAGTAATGTATTATGGCAAACAGACCCTGGATTTGCCATAAATGATTCAATCCCGTCTTTGCTGACATCTTGTGAGACAGCCATCGCTGCCATTCACCGCCTCTTATAAAGTCTTTATGACTGTTTCACAGCTTTTGTTTGTTTTAAAGATGCCATTCCTAAGGCCGGCTACACACTGGCTGCGTGGCGCGGGCGTGTCAGCTGAGTGGCGTGTCAGCTCGAGCCGCGCCGAAAACACGTGCATGCCAGAAATGGGACCGACAACTATTTTTCACGCGACATGCAAGCGTGTTGGAAGCGTTTCCAGGCAAAATAGAATAGGAAAAGATGTGTATATGTCATTTTGACACGAATACATATTAATAAATGACATGTTGATGTTTGAAAGTCTCTAGGGTTTGACATAAATGCAGATATTTTTATTCTTATATGTTAAGTGAGTGTTGTACTTAGAGAACAAACATTAACCGGAGTCAAATTCCTTGTTTGTTTGCACAAACCTGGCCAATAAAGCTGATTCTGATTCTCATTCTGATATAAATGTAATAAAAAAATAAATAAAATAATAATAATTATTGATTTTCAAATATTGCACCTGTCAATACAGAACGAAATATTCTGTAGCCTATTTTGCCGTCAATACTGCCGACGTTGTCTTTGCTGTAATCAGATCAGTCTATATTTATGTTTAACATGAAGTATACTACTGCTTGAGTGCAGTAAATCAATGGGAAACATCCATGTGTACAGACAAGGCTAGCAGCAGCAGCAGCAGCAGCAGCAGCGCCGCGTCAGACACGTTTCTGGTGTGTAAAGACATAGAAAACGCCACGCAGCCGCCACGCAACTGACACGCAACAGAAACTCCACGCCACGCAGCCAGTGTGTAGCCGGCCTAAAAGCTGTGCCACTGGACTGGTCTCATTCAAATGAATGAGTGGGCTGCGTTTTTTTTTCACGCCGGGCCAAAGTCGGTCTCGATGTGGCCTCATGGCTAAAGAGACAACCCCAGAACCAGGATCCTCTGGGGCAAATGGGGGTGATGTTTCTGGGTTTCTGAAACAAGTTTCCAAGTTGGGACTTAATTTGCACGTGTCTTCCCTGTGCTCAAAGAACAATCACTCAATTTTGAGACAAAGCTGAACCCCTAACCTCGAAATCACTCTGGTTGTAACTGTCAGTTAAACATCTACAAAGACATACAAGCGACTGTGTGTAAAGTGGGAGTATTGGTGGTGGGACCTCCCACCCGTCCCAGAAGCCTCTTTCTCCTACCTGCTGCTGGGTCGTCATATTTTCCACTGTGGGTTGTAGCAACAGACCATCCAGGCTCAATAGAGCCTCCATTCATTCATTGAACCGAGGGAGGGAGGTGGAGGCTGCGCCCACTAACGGCTGCTGTTCTCTTCTCCTCGTCAATAGGTGCGGATGTAAAAAGGTTCTGACTCGTGAACTGTTCGTCTTATTCATGGCTCAGGAGAGACCGGCGCTGGTTGTAATTCAGACTCCAGGGAGGTTATGTGGAATGAAAAAGAAAGGCAGCATTGTTGCGTGGAGACAGACAGGCTTTGCTCTGTTTGTGGTCGTTTTTTAATGAGATCCTGCGTTCACATACGCGTGTTTACTGTAAACCCTTCCTGCCAGTTAGTCTGCAATGCACTGATGAGCAAGGTGTTGCTTTACTGAGATTCTCAAGGAAACAAAACGACACTGCACTGATCCAATATGCATCAGCATGGGAACCATAATGTGCTTTTCCTGGTCAGATTCCTGGTGTTACAAATTGCCTTCATGCAATGTGATTTTGGCCCTGCACCGTTTGCCCGCCTCTCACTTTATGATTAATGGTTCAGGGATGAGATTAGTGCCTGTGGCTGACAATGGGACAATTAATACCCCACACTGCTGCTTTTTTCTACAGACAGAATGAGACTGACCACCCCCCATCACCACCATCACCACAACCCCGTCAGCAACTGTCAGAAAACTGCTGAACACAACACAACAATTTCAGTTTCAAAAGCCTACATTTCTCTTCAGAGAGTGACTTGTGAAGAGCCAATAGCACCCCCCAAACACACCATCACCAGCTCTCTTAGCCAACTGAAGTAGTGACTTCACAGTGTGTCTCTTATGGCTGGCTGTTTGCCAGTGTATATCACAAAATGTCACAAATTGAACAAGAATAGAATCCCCTTGTCATTTTTATACTTGCTGAAAAGCTGCATTACTTTTAATACTTTAATTATTACATATTTTTCGCAATGCTAAAAAAATTATCTTGATTCCACCATCGACATCTGATATGAAGCCAAAAGCTCACTTCACTTTCTTTCGCTTCAAGAAATCCCTTTTTGCTGATTCAATCTCTTTAAATTGAATGAAAATATGAATTGAAGTCTTGCATGCTCTGCGAGAAGGGAGGTGGTTCGAGTCAGATAAAGTGTTTGGCTTTTAATGAAACATTTTAAGGCAGTGAGCTTATACTCTTACCGAGGGCAAACTACAGTGACTACTGTTCAGCACCTATCTGTCAAGAATGCCAGACTTTAACAACTAGAAGTATCACAAGGGGACGATGGAGGGGAGGGATGTGATTTCAAGTGATAGATGGTGTCATAAAGAGTTCGCTGACAAGATCAGGAGCTTTAAAAAAAAAAGATGATATCGAGATACACTTTGCTTTCTATGAAGTAGGTAGGTAAAAAAGCAAAGCAAGCTAAAGTCATGGCCGGGTTACTGCAGGAAAGAGAGGGCTATTAAAGTCCTGGAAGTAACAGCAGAGCAGAGTACAGAGCGGGCAGAGTAGAACCTTTTTGTTCACTGAAGAAAAACCCAACCCTTTGACCGACCTATGCCTGCCAAGACCAGGGAAGTAAGTGAAAGTTTAGGCAGAGGAAAAGATTTCTTTGGAAGGAGGATCAGATGCCCTCTACATCCTACTGCATCAAACTTGGTTGTGTGAAACTACTCTGTGAGTTTACAGAGAGGAGAGCTCAGCTTCACTCATATTTGTTATTCATACTTGTTATCATTGGTGGGAAACCTTTGATTTCCTAAATAAATGCTTTAACCTCGTGGCTATAAATCAGCCACTCTCATGTCCCATTCGTTGCAGGTAATTGCTTCACATCAGAGATTTAGCCTGCTGATGTAGTGTCATGGGACATACTGGTGTCAAGCTTGATGTAGTAGTCACAATGAGCGTGCTGTTCAGTCTGAGGCCTGGTGGGCAGAGCAGCATGGATCTGGCTCATCATTCACTGATAATGTTGCAAAAGGGCAGTACTCAAATGTCATGTTGATACAAACTGGAGCAGAGCAAAATGTTGTCCATGCAGCCCGGTCAGATGTGAGAAACTAAAACAAGACTTGAATTTACGGGTAGCACAGATTCAGAAATATGGCTAAAGGATTCCAGATTGACTCTAGCTCACTTAATGTTATTGTTCTACTGTTACTGGATTTTCACAGAATGTTGACTCGGTAAACTACAACGCTTGGATTTCATTGTCAATTGACAGTGTTTTGTTTGATTTTATAAATTGTCTGTAGATGCACACAAACAAAATACATCTATAATTATGCGAAGGTACACTCGTTTGTTGTGTGCAGAGTTTATTCTACCTTATAAATAATGTGTGATAGGATCGACAGTATCCGCTTTAAATTTTAGTTTTTTACTTATGGTTTTGCCCATCTTGACTCACATATGGTATTTGCGTGTTTCTGCTGTCAGCAGACAGACGTATGGAAATGAAATAATCCACACCGTTAATATCTGATTGCACAGCAGTTATAAATCCATAATAAGTTTTTTTTCATGATTGTGTGTAACCAGTCACAGCTTGTTAATGCATAATGTCCACCAAAACTAAAGTTAGGACTGACGCTGAGCCAATGGCTAACATGCTAGCCACCCTATAACATGCTAGTGCTAGTCACAGAAGCTCTCCACATTAGCTAGCTTTTGTGGAACAGTTTGAACTCTGACAGAGGAGGGTTAATATAAGTTCATGGTGAAACACAGCTAAAAAGCTACGATAGCTTTCTCCATTTTGGACTCTCTGACCAGGATGTTGTTACAATGTATGTGCTTCTGTCTTTTGAAACTGAGACACATTATCTCACTTGGTCATCATACTGCCTGGCTTGTGAGGTGGTTGCAACTCAAAAGCCCTAATACTGTACGAGCCATGTGTATCTGTCTGTGTGAGGTATATCAAAGGGTCACTCAGTAAATCCACTGTTTTGTTCCTCACCCTCAGGTGGGAGAAGTCTCACCACACCTGCTGATACCCAGTGACAGTATGTCCACTCTTTCATATCGCCACCTGTTTCCAATCCGCCTGGCTATCTGTCTCTCTTTCATCCCTCAGTGGATATTTGCAGGGCTTTTGTGTGTCTCTGAGATTCAGAACCAGCAGAAAGAATGGGAACAAAGTGCTGAGTGTATCTCTGCCAAGCCACAAAGGGTGCAGCGCCACCCTCTTCCTCGCTGATGAGATCAGTTATTTGGATGTCAGAGTGAATCTTCAGTCCCAGGAATGTTAGGATGGGTTTGGTTTTAATAGGTCCCAACTTTCACTCCCAGTTGGTTCTTTAAAACTGATAGTTCAAAGAATGATTTTATTAACTGCACTTCATAGAACCATGAGTGCCTACAGCCTCAGCGTGGCTTAACTGACAGTGTAGTCATGCTTTTTAATGAAATTATATGGTATGTTAGCTCCTATGTGCCTTGTATTGAATATGTATCATGTATGACCACAGATACGAACAAGCTTTTATTTTTTGCATATTTGATATGCATTTATTTTTCAATTATGTCTTTAGCCACGCTAGCAGCGGTCCACTACCTTGGTCCAGGCTGAAATAGCTCAACAACTATTTTGTGGATTGTCGTGAAATTGTGAACAACCATTCATGTTCCCCACAAGATAAATTGTGACAACTTTGTTGGTCTAATGCAATCATCAAGTCAAACTTTTCATTTGCACAATACCTGGCTTTATTTTCCCATCTGTCTCAGGTGTACTTAGTGTTTAGTGCTAGTTTGCTAATGTTAGAATGCTAATAAGCTAAGCTAAGATGGTGAACAAACAACATAATACTAAATGTCTGCATGTTGCATTGTTGTTATGAACATGTTAGCATGTTGACATTAAAGGTGCCATAGGTAGGATTGGGAAGATTTGAACATCAACAACTTCTCAGTCCCTCCCCCCTTTCCGCTAAAGCCCTAAATGGTCTCCTAAGCCCCTCCCCCCACAAGGGAGAATGAATGCGTGTGCATGAGCAGTGATTGACACGCAGTTAGACACCCCTGGCTGATTGGGCGAACAGCTGGTTGTTCGGACACAAACGCAATACTTGAAGCCTGACAATCCAGCTGCCGTGCAAGGTAATGCTGACATTAGCATTTAGCTCAAACCATCCCTTTGCTTAAGTACAGTCTCACATATTTCACATCACACATGATTGAATTTCTCTGTGTTTCATTGGAAAGCTTTAGTGACCCATGATGCCTTTTTCATAGGTTTTTTTTCAGTCTGATGTGAATAAAAATAAAACAATAAAAAACGTTCGTGGGAGACAATAAAGACTTGTAATTTGTTGGCATAATATATTAAAGCATATTGAATATATATATATGATTACATTTAGTAATAACTAAACAGCTAATAACGGCTGCCTCAGTACAAAACCCACATTGCCAACCAAAGTCATCACTATGTAGGCTACTGCTCTGGGTTTTTTTTTATGGAGAACTCATCAGGTCAAGCCACAGAAAGGAAACAAGGGCTTTTAAGAAAGTCAAGAACACTGTCCCACACTCAGATGCCCCCGGCCTTTTCCTTCTTTTTGTATGTTGCTGAACCGCCCCAGCCCATGCATGTCACATTGTGTCCGCAACAAAAGCCAAGACTGCACAGGCCGTACAAAATTCATATTTGGAAAGGTCGTGATTGTGCTTGTGTGAATAGCTGGCTCTCCAGACCAGCCCCAGGGGCCTGTCAACCTTATTCCCCCTTTAACAACATAACACATTTGGACTACTACAATAGAATTTATGTCTGCTTGCTCCCTGGCTCCTCCACCCACTTACAGCGATAGGAATGGAGGGATTACTCTTTCTGCATTTTTCAAGGCTGAATCCAGACCCCATTCGTTGTTAGAAGAAAATTGTTTTCGTTACAGCTTTTCAAACAGTGCCCCGAGCCAATCTGTCAGCATGATAGGGGAAACTTGGTGGTATTGAAAACGAGACAAATTGGTTTCTGGCCCAAGGGGGAAATTATAATTAGCCAAGCTCAAACTCAGCTGCTTTCATGAGAGCTTTGGTTTGCCGTACTGTTCTTTTGCCATGATGATCCCGTACTCGCAGGGTGCCATCAATCTATCTTGTGGCTGCTGTCAAAGCCAGACTTGCACCATATTGTCCCGTCACTCAGTGTCCACCAGGTGTTGCTCTGCCTGGCGGGCCTCACAGCTATTCAAGAGGTCTTGAGTTCAAAGAAAACAAAGGAGAGGCTAAAGTAAATCTTGTAACCCCCTTCTTTCCTTCCACCACCTCCTCCTCCTCTGATTTCAACCCGCTTCCGTCATCCAGGTTGCCCTAGCACTCTGTGTGAACTTTCCTAAGACGTTTACTCAATCTGGGATCAAGGAAATCTCCACTCTTTGCTGCCCTGATTGTTAATCACTCAACTTTGTACAATAGGAGTACTCAGCCCATTTACAAATATTAAAAACAAACATATTCCTATTCCTGACATAGACACCCTGCCACCACGCTGCTTGTTAACAAGGTCAGGCTTTGGCCTTTGATAAGGGTTAATATTGGCTCCTAGATGCTCTGTCCTTATCCCTATTGGTCTCAATATAAGTTTCAAATCCAAATCTATATTCATGCTTTATATTCTCATTTTAAGTGCGTACGGTCATGTTTCTTGTACCACTTATGTAGATTTCAGGCCTTGAAGCATTTATCGGTGTACTGGTTAATATTGGAAACGTTTTACTGACTGGACACAGAAACATGTTATAATTAATTGAATGAGAAGTGCCAATTCACCATTGTATTTGAAATTAGCATGCCCAGTCAAACACCTCGGCACTCTCTCTTTCTCAGGGGAAAGGGTGGTGAAAGCTTTGGTTTCTTAAGTGGTTTCCCTGATGCACATTTCCACAGCTCATTCAGGACACAATGCTTTTGTTTCGCTGCCCATAATCCAGGAAGGAAAAATAGGGGGGGACATACAGCAAAGAGTAGGAAAGAAGGAAGCGGGATTCCAATGGGTGGATTGGAGAGGATTTGATCCTTTAAATAGAAGCACCTGTTCATCTGGGATTAGTTGGAAGCAGAGCTCTATTTTGGTTCCGTGGGGATGTTTGCACACGCCCTGGATCCTAATGGCTGCCTGGGTGTGAAGCAGATTCCTGGTGCTCTCATTTGGAGTTGTGTTGTGTGAGAACTCACTATCTGGGTTGACACCAGGATATGCTGGTGTAGAATCCTGGACACTTGCTGATCACTGGCTAACAGCAGAGCTACTGGTACGCTCCCATAGGCAGGTTTAAAAGGCTAGCAAGGTGATGGTTAGTGCAGATCACAAATAAAAACATTGTATTGGCTGGAAGCTAGTGGCCACCATCACTCTAGCTCTGACATTTTACAGAAATATGCTTTTTTGCTTTCTTGCTGAGAGTTTGATGAGAAGATCTATATATCGGTACAGTAAATATTAAGCTACACAGCCAGCAGCCAGTCAGCTTTGCTTAGCATATAGACTGCCCAAAGGTAGCAAAATCCTCCTACCGGCAGCTAAGCTCACTAATTAAATTGTTATATCTCATTTAATCGATGCGGTTTAGTTCAGTACAAAAATGTAATCTAAAAATGCAGATTTTCCGCTTTAAAGAGGATCATTTGCTGGACTATTTCTTGGCCCACAACCAGTTGCTAAGTTACCAGCAGTTGCTAAGTTACCAGTGCAAACTCCAGGAAATTACTTAGGTTACATATTTACCACACAGACAAGAGAGTGGTATTGCTCTTATTTTCTAATACTCAGCAAGCAAGGGAATAAACGCATCTCCAAAATGTCAAACTATTCCTTTAAGCCAATGAAGAAGTTAGTTTCATTTTTTTTCTCTTCTAATGTTTTGCTTTGTGGTGATTTTGGTCTTCAACCTTTCACCCATGGTGGATTCCTTAACTCAGCTCATCAAGGCCTTTTTCCTTTTGGCCAAATAGGGATTTTCTTGTCAGTATTATTGGGAAAAGATGACAGCATGTGGAAAAACCCCAAATCCACAGGCTTCAGAGACCTGATAAAAGGATGCACATGTGCACTCACCCATACAGCTCGGCAGTTCTTCCATGTGGCCACAGGGATGCATTTGGATTCACAACACGTATAGTACATACAGTATGTGGACACTTATGACTACCACGGGATATAGCTTGAGTGAGTGTGTCCTCAGTGCATTTTGGGTGCAGTCACACCTCTATTTAAAACATTAAAAAGCTTCTCTTTTTTTTCTCCACCAATTGTGTTTGGCTTTAACCTGAATTTGTTACACTATGTGCTCTAAAGGCAAAAGAGTCAAGTTCTTCTGCAACATATCACAATGGATTTTTGACTGTTTCTTTAAAACTCTAATTGTTTTCAGAATATTAGCTAACCCCTCCCAGCCTACTCAAGGGGATTTCTTTTGGCTGGCTTTAAACAGACTAAATCACAGATGACTCTACTCTACCTATAATTGGGTCAGCATATGTATTTATAGACAGAATCAGTCTTTCTAGACACATTAAACACAAAACAGAGCTAGTTACACTAAATGGTCTGAATAGTGCTCTGTGTAAACACCGGCTACTATTAGTTTCTCTCATTAGCGTCCTGCAAAAACGACCACTTAGAGCATTACCCAGAATAAAACGCTTGGCTGTTGGAGCTCATCATGTTTAAGCTGTAATACATAAAACTGAAAGAAAGATTTCCGAAGATCTGTTCTATGCACCACTTGACATTACCTGGCACGTATTGTGGAATTTGTTTTGTATGTCTGTATGATAAATGGTACTAAAAAATAATAAAAAATTGATCCCAAAAAAAAAAACTGCAAGCAAGGAACAAAGGAGATTAGTTGGTTTCTGTGTTACTCTGCATAGAGCTGGACTTTCAAATAAATCTTTATGCTTCTCATCTTCTCCAGGTCTGTGCTCTGAGTAACAGTTGATTTGGTGAAGGAACACAATACATTTATCTTAATAAAGGCCATCAGTCTTCATTCCTACATGTTGCCAACTCTCTACTCCCCATTATTATGTTGAGCCTTTCAGCAAATAATATGTCCAGGAATCGCTTAACAATTCAGTAATGAAATCCCACCCTCTTAATGTGAATATGTTGTTATTGTAAAAGCCCAGCGGAGCAGCCCTGGAGAGTCCTCCTTATTAAATCAGTGGTGACCTGACATCAGCGTTTATCCCTGCATATGGCTCCAGCTAGGCTCCCACTGCTCTGACTCTCCAGCTCTTGCCTGCTGCGGCGACAGGGGGAAAGGCCTCAATAGCCCCCTAAGCGGATCAGACCTTACATATTGCTCCACAATTTCATTAAGAGTCACAATTCGCAGGGCTGTCAGCATCATAATAAACTCCCCAGTGCAGCCGGAGCAGATGGCACAACCTGAACGTCAAGGGAGAGGCATCCAGTAGAATCCCCTTAATAAGGGAAGTAGGCCAGCAGCAGGCACTTTAAAAGTTAACTGCTGCCTTTTCATATGATATTCACAAGATCCTTTGGTATGTGAGTCGAGCAAGATTGAACTGTAAATGCAGGTTTGGCTACGCTTTTCATTTTTCTTGGGGAGAATTGCTGTAAATCAGTTTCTATCGGCAATAATTGAGTTCACACCCAGGCATTTGTGCGAAAAATCAAATCATTATTTTGTCTCATTGCACATTCAAAATTGTATTTGGACATGTTTGTAAAATATCAGTCCTATTATTCCTGCTGTGACTCAACAGTCAATAGTTGGTTCATTAAAATATATCCATTTGACTGTTCACCAAGCCTCTGTTAGTTACTGTTGCTTCGCCCATCATGCTTTCCATTGTAGCATTGCACATATGTAACGTATGTAGTTTACACTGATATCAGTGGCAAATTCACCGCTGAAAAATCCTACTTTCCTATCCATACTTTTAAACGATGAGTCCTTAAGTTCAGACAAAGGTAAATTGGCTTCTCATTTCTGGCCAGCGGCTGTCAATTTTGCCGTCTGAAATGACAACTGTCACTGTAGCTTTGATTAGCTGTAGCTAGTTGAGGTGATTCAAGCTCCCTGATTTGGTTCAAAATAGCAGTCTTAAGTTTAATTTTTTACATGGCTCATACATGTTTAAGATGAGAACCCTGTAAAAAGGGAAAATAAGCACAGGAAGTAATTAGAAATTGGTTAGAAATGTAGGTACTGTAGTAAGCTAGTTAGCAGTGCATGCTAACATTTGCAGCTTACATTAGATCAGATAATCACACTGTTTAATCAATTTCTTTACACAAGTTCTGCTCCTGTTTTGGGTTTTTTAAAGTCTAAAAAAAGAGACATCATCCAAAAAACTTTCTGTATATTTCTCTTGTGGAGCTCCATGGGCACTGCTTAGACATGTGGATAAATCCAAAGCTTGTCAGGCCGACTAGGCATAGTTATGGTTACTGCTGATAACTATGATTAGACAGCCATCGCAAACGGTCAATTACTTTGTACGAGGGCCCGTTCATCGCTGCTTGCAGCTTTAATTTGTCTTTTGTTATCAGAACTTAACCAGAATGTAACAGATCTCATTCTGGACCAGGCATTTTGACCCTCCATCCTTAAACTCCACCCTCCCAATATCAACCACTTACACATGGAATAATCTCCTGCTTTCCCTTTGTGTTGCATGCCACCTTTGTGCTACCATTTACATTACCAAAGTGCACATTTTTAGCCCAAGCTCTTTTAACTCCTATCCATCCCTCTTATGTTTCAGTCAGTGGGTTTTTAAATGCTTCCTTGGAAAGAATGGGCGCTCAATTGAGTCTGCATCACAAGAGGAGCTCTTATTTTGGGGTGGTGCAGCCAGGACGCTGTAACTGTCCCTGTGAGCGTTTAACGTCAGCGACCTATATTTACATCTGTCCACTGGCAACAAGTTTGCCAACCAAGCAAGGCTCACAGGGCAGTGGCATGTGAATTGGCACTTGATGTGAAAGAACATTTTGATGCTCTTCAAAAAAAACGCTGCTGTAATATCAATTATGCAACCGTTTAGTGTTAGCGTGAATGTGCCCAGTCATGTATGTGCAGTCATGCTATTCTGTGCTGTGACTTGCTGTATGCTGGCGCTAGAGAGCTTGCATTGAAGACAAACCAACCAAGTTTATTGACCCTCCCACCTTCTGTCTGTCCCTCTCTTTGTCCCCAAGTTCTCAGAGAACACTGGTGGGATTCTGCCCAGTGCTGCCAGCCTCTGTTGCTAAAAAGAACCATTGTCTTGTCTTGTTGCAGCTCGGTTAATCAATAGGACTCTTTGTTTCCCTCTGCAGCATGTAGGACATGGATCCCCGACCCGTACTGACGCGTCATGGTTGCAGCCTGCTGAGCATAGACTTGACAGATCATATTTGCATGTCTTCTGTGCTTTTAGAAAGGTTGCAAAAGTACCAGCAGATAGTCACATTTCATCCTAAACCCTGCAGCTATCCAAACAGAGAAGGAGCAGGCAACTATGATATCATAGAGCTGCCATACTCCATCTCCTCAGAGGTTTCCCATCCCGCTTTTTCCTCTCTCTGAGCTCTTGTGTATAAGTATGTGCAAGCATGCTCCTCCATATTTTATATTTGGTTTGTGTGTTTCTGCACATTCATTTGTGTGTGCTTGTGGGTGGGTGAGTGCGTATGTGCACGCGTAGCCTCCCTGCAGCCCCTCAGCTGATCTAGATCACCTCCCTTACTGGACAAAAAATCCACGTTTGACAATATGCAATTAAGATTCCTGCAGATGTGAAGGGGCCACTGATGAGTTCCTTTAGTAGGAGAGAGGACAGAGCGTGGGAGGCGTAGAGACAGAGATGAATGAGGAGAAAGAAAGGGTTGGAAGAAGAAGAAGAGGAGGAGGAGGAAGATGAAATGGAGGGGGTGAGCCCTTGAGGGAGGTTTAGTGAAAGCACCTGCCGCAGCTCCGGGGCTCATGATGGATGAAGAGGAACAACTGAGAGAGGGAAGAAGGGAGGGGGACGGAGCAGGTTTGAGCTTGAAGTGAAGGACATTTTGTCCTCCTGCTAATTCTTCATGTCTGTTCAGCACGTACATCAATGCATTGCAGACACAAAGACATGATGGGTATGGGGTTAATTCATGTTAAATCCACGCAAATTCAGAAAGGAGATTTTTATGAAAGGTCCCAAGATGGTGTTTTTTTTCTTCCTGAAAAGCTTCTTAAATCCAAAGATGCTCTACTTTAATTCAACTCCCCAGTTTAAACCTCTGAAGCTCTGTTATGACTCAATTTACATTTTTAGTGGAGTGAATTTAAAGGTGCTGCTTGTATTTTGGTATCTATAAATTATAACCACATTCATTTTTACACATAGTATACTGCAAAGAAACAACCAGATTGGCAGCTTCTGCTGAGTCCTAAGTGGATTTTACATCGTATGCTAACTGGCTGGGTTTGAGGAAGATTTACTGTATAGCACACATGGGAGTACTGGGAAATGCACTTTTTCACTTGCAATGAGTTAGATACATCTGCCATATCTGCCAGTTTAATCAGAAGCAAGAGACAGTTAGCTTAGCATACAGACTGAAGCCATTCAAGCCAAGGGATACAGCTAGCCTGGCTCTGATGGTAAAAAGAATAAAATAATAGTGTCTCAGCTGTTTTGCATGGCAACCTCACGGTGATGATCAGCCCATACCCCCCATAAAACCAAAAGCATTTATTTTTAAAGGGGGGGGGAAATGACATGCAGTAAAGGGCCGTAGGTCGGAGTTGAACCCGGGCCCGCTGCATTGAGGAGTAAACCTCTATGGGCGCCCGCTCTACCAACTGAGCTATCTGGGCACCCAAACCAAAGGCATTTTCACATTGGTTTATACCATGAGCTCACAGGTCATTTACAAAGTCCACTAATGTTCACAAGGCTACAACTAACACCTTCACAATAAAAAACACACATGCACTCCTATGCTAACGCTAACCATAGCTATTTTCCACCTACAATGGTAGGCATCAGATCAAGACCCACAGGGAAGCACATCTGGACATCAGTGGTGGGAGAGTGGCTCTAGTCCCAGCCCTAGTCTGTCATAATACATCCAGACATGTGGGCTGTTGTGGAGGCTAGGCTATTATGGAGCCCACCACCACACCACAGAAACCTCCCTTTGAGTCCGAGGCCATGCACTACACATGGAAGACATGCACCATACTGTAAATGGGAAAAAATATTGTCTTCTACACTTTGAAATTCCTGTGAGGCAGCAGTGTTTCACCTAGTTCCCTGAACAAAGGCTTCTTGTGCTGAATACAAACTCTCTCTATAAAGTGGTGAGAGACCACCTAAGAAGCCTTATTTTATCAAACCAAAGTCACACATTTTTAAGTATTCACCTCGCACGTAGAGCATTTTGAAGCACTATAGGAAATAATATAAAGTAAAGAGATGTCCCTTTTGAGTTTCAATTTTAATAACACATTTGTAATATTGAGCAAATTGTCGGTACTACGCAGCAACGCTGCCGCCGGCCTTCCTCACAGTGCACCGTGGTATTTTGTGCTAAATAGGTATTCAATCTGACTGTGGGTTCAATCTCTTTCCACATCTGTCAGCGGCTATATTGAATTGGAAAGTACAGTATTATGAGCTGCATATGGACAATCGCTTAGGATTAAGGATTTCATATTCCAACTGTGAATATCCCATAATATTGTCTTTAGGGAATGTCCAATAATGGCTTTTTACCATGATGGCAAATCTGTTAGAAGTGAGCAGAAGGCCAAATCCCTGCAAATGAAATAGCTAGACGTGTCAAGCCTGGAGATTGGGTTTGACTGAGCACCTGTTGGAGCTGAAAAAAAGATTTTTCACTTTGTGTGTGTGTGTGTGTGCGCATGAAATGCTCTGAGTTTACTATTAACACATTGTATCTCGGTGTATTTAACTTACTGTTGCAGGTGAATTTAAAAGGGCATGTTAATGATTTTATCAAACTTTACTGCAAGGATAGACTTGACTGATGATTAACTGCTCCCACTGCTAGCGAAGTTCAAAATATTTTCTCCAGTACTCATTTATAATGCAAGGTTAGCCAAGTTACAAAATAGTTGGCTCATAATCTCTTTGGCTTAAACACGTTCTACTGGAGACATGATATTTCACACAAAACAGATGAAAGGGTGTGTTCTGTCCATACAATGCCACAAAACTGTCCTATTTGTTGAGCGTGTGGAATAATGATGCTAAAAGCCAAAGCCGCTTTGTTTCCGATGGCTCAGCTGGCTTCAGGGTTTGGTCCGATTGTGTCTGTCTGGCGGGACATCAGTAACCTCTGGGTTCTGGGCGAGTCTAGCTACTGAGGGTCACTGTCACCTATGGTGGAACAGAACATCAGCTAACATTAACCAATTCTCAGAGGTACAGAGTAGACTTAGCAATGAAAGCGAGACTGTGTGTGTGTGTGTGTGTGTGTGTGTATATATATGTATATATATATATATATATATATATATATATATATATATATATATATATATATATATATATATATATATATATGTATGTGTATATATATATATATATATATATATATATATATATATATATATATATGTATATGTGTATATATATATATATATAATACAATACAAAGGCAATATGAAAAGAAATGAAGACCATATAATCACATTTCCTTGAAAAAATCTCGCAGTAAATCAGCTAGATAAATAGTTTTCTTATTATTAATAATTTGGATAGACTCAAAAAAGTTCCAAAATTCAATTCTGAAGTGAGTAAAAGCTGAGAGATTTAGAAAACTTTGCTTTATGGATATGAAATTTCCCTTGTAGAATTAATAAGTTGACAATTCTATGTATTGTTTTGTTTTTGTCATTGTAATTAAGAATAACATATTTTGCTTCCAATTTAATTTCATGGTTCTGTTGAATATTTAAATAGTATTCAACACCCCAGAATACTGACACTCCCAGAACACTCTGGTAGTTGTTGCATCATAAGTTACATCAACACGGGCCTCTCCAGGATGATTCCAAAACCCCTCTCCATCTTCTGGTATCTGACTCAAAGCTTTGGCTGTAAAGGAGGAGGAATATGTGTTGACATCCCCCTTTGTTTTATTACCAGTCGAGTCTTGTGCCATCCATTTCTGCCAACCTCTGTACCAGCCACGGCCTGTGTGTGTGTACATTAAGCTGATTGATGAACAGTTCATTAGGCTGATGGGCTCTGCAGGGGCAGACAAGCGTCCGGCAACAAGAAGTGGATTTAAACCCCAACCAGAATTTGCTGTGGCTTGACACCAGCTGCATCAGCGGGTTTAGCATGACTATGCAGCCTTTGTGAAAGATTTTTTGCTGTGAGGACAATTTTCTCAATATGAAAATACATTATTATTTTTTTTCTTTTTTTATTATTAGTTTTAAAAAAAGAAAAAAGAGTTGTTTTTTTTGTGACTGCCATTGTGCTACACATTGTATGGGTTTAGTTATGGGATTAAGTGGATTAGCGGAAACAGCATGTTTGAGTTGTGAAAACAACACTGTTTGGTAATTTCATTTAATCAGTGTTTTTTTGGAAAGGTAGGTGAGTGTTGTAGAGTGTACAGTAAATATCACCAGGACCAGAAGGCAGGCAAGCAGCTGATGCATCAGTGAATGCCAACATGACTGTACATAGCTTGGCGTGTGTGTGTGTGTGTGTGTGTGTGTGTGTGTGTGTGTGTGTGTGTGTGTGTGTGTGTGTGTGTGTGTGTGTGTGTGTTTAATCTTAATTTATCCAAGTTCCAATCAAAGTTTGACTTACTATGTGTTACCTCAGACCAGTTATCATCAGCTCCAGTCCTCCAATATTGTTCAGGTTTATCAGTCGAACCTTAGTCACGCATTGCCAGACCTTCCTCCACAGCGCTGCAGAGGAGGGTCTGGCTAGTCCACACAGCATTCCAGGATGGGAGAAAAACATGCTCTGGTTTATTGTCATTTCTTTAAACCAATCACAATCATCTTGGGGGGTGCTAAACACCAGACGGAGCCACGATGCCTCTGCAAAATAGCCTCGGGAAGGAACTTGTTTTGGTGGAACGTGTATGTTCCAAGGTTATTATAGTTTTGCATTTTTCATTAGTTTTTATTTTCATTTTGTTTTGACTTTTTGTTTTCAAATTCAGTTTAGTTTTAATTAGTTTTTAAAGCGGGTTTGCTAGTTTAGTTTGGACAGATAGTCTAGCTAGCTGTCTGGATTTACCCTGCAGAGATCTGAGGAGCAGTTAACCATAGTCCTCACAAATCCACCGGAGGTTAGAACGCCAACACAAAGAAAGTGGAAGGTAACGGACATCCGGCCGAAAAGGACATACAGCGGAATCTCTGGCGGCAACGGAGCAATCCTGGAAGTAGAACGTTGTGTATATAGACTAATATGCACTGTATCCCTGATTCAATTCAATTATATTTTTTTATAGTGTCAAATCATTACAGAAGTTAACTCAGGACACTTTACAGATCGAGTTGGTCTAGACCACACTAATAATACTGTATACTGTATACATACTTTACAGAGACCCAACAATTCCGCCCAAGAGCAAGCATTTGATGCCACAGTGGCAAAGAAAAACTTCCTTTTAACAGGCAGAAACCTCAGGCAGACCCTGGCTCTTGGTGGGCGGCCATCTGCCTCGACCCACTCTCCAAACTCTCCACATTGTGTCTGCTGCAGACTGAGCGGATTGCTCTGTTCTCTGCAGAGCAGCTTGTGCGTGTGTTTATGTGCTTGTCCATTCCCAGCTCCACCACAGCTTCCTGCAGGAAGGGAGAAGAGAATTGGACTGACCTCACTGGTGTGGATGGAGGCAGTCTGCAGATGGCACTTGCAGATAAATAGCCATAACAGACATAATTGTGTCGAGGAGAGTGGGCTTGGGCTAAGGGTCATTGTGCATTAAGGCATGGGCTTTAACGTCAACAACTTGTCTCCTATTACTTAAAACTCTTTGTGTTTTATTTGAATTCTACATTCTGCCTGTGGGAGTCTGTGTGTGTTTGTGTCTCTCTGTCTGTTAACCTGTCTGCTGTATTTTTGGAGTACCTCCTCAGGGTTCAGTGCGGTTACTCTTATCTCTCATTCCTTAAAAACTGCTGAGTCTTCACCGGCCGGGTGCTGGCAGAGGGGAGTTTGGCATCATTGCTGTGGCTGAGAAGTGCACTGACTGGTTTCTGTCAGATAAACGAGTTGTTTAAGAATCAGGGACTTGAAACATGAATTGAGTCTTCTTATTGTTAGAGAGTAAGCTCATGCTTACAGTAGTTTAATAATATGAACTCAATGCCCCTTATAGCTTTTTCTAGAGACCTACGTCAGTGAGTGGAGATTGCACAATTGTCATGGAGGTGGTTCTCTACGGTTTGTCAAACTAAGTCTGTCAAACTAAGACAGGTTCCTGCTTGATTCTGGATGTTGTGTTGTGTTTTGATTGATTGATTTTATTGACCACTTAAATATAAAAATATGAAACAGTACATGTGTCATACATTAAAAATACATAAATAGTCAGGGATGACACAATAAAGCCCAAAGACTTATTTCCATTGTGGTCCCTATAAGGGAAGGGGGAGAGGACATTCATTCATCATACATTAAACAAATTCATCCACATTATACAGAAAAATGAACAATAAAAATTGACTATGATATGGTAATGACTACGATTGGCACCTCAGCCATACTTTCAACCTCCGTTTAAAACTGCTTCTGACTGTCTTGAGTGTAGCAGGTAACCGGTTCCAAAGGGTAGTTCCAACATAAAGGAATTAGTGTTAAATCTGGGGGGTACAAAATCAGTTGGGCTACCCATAGTGGAGTACCTGTGAACTTCGTTTACTCTATTAAAATAATTTCTAAAATATTTGGGAACATCTCCATTAACAATTTTATGTGCCATACCCAGCTGCATCTGAGACACTTGATCCTCCACTTTCAACCATCCCACTCTTTCAAAGTGGGAAGATTCCAGATGAGTTCTAATTGGAAGGTCTAAAATAAGCCTTATTAATTTATTTTGAGATGTCTGAAGTCTATGTTTCAGGTTCCCTGTGACACCGTTGTACCATGAGCCACACGCATAATCAAAATAAGGCTGAATTAAAGCTCCTGCCAGAATTAGCTTTGTTTTTTCATCCAAAAACTTTGATATTCTGGCCAAAAAGCGGACTCTCTGATTTACTTTGTTGATTACCTTTTGGGCCTGACCTACTCCAGATAAGTTGCAATTTAACATACATCCAAGGTAAATGATTGATTCCTTGGCAGTAATTATAATAATAATAAAAAATAATGATAATATCTCCAGCTAGGACCTTAAAACCTGAGGCTTTCTTTAACTTTATCTTTGTTCCAAACAATATATATTCAGTTTTCCCTAAATGAAGTGATAATCTGTTATCAGCCATCCACATGCTAACATTTAGAAGTTCTGCGCTAAGTGTGCTTTCAATTATATTTTTATCCTTGTGAGAAACAACCAGCGCAGAATCATCTGCATATAAAAAAAGACTGCATGAACAAGCAGACTTGAAGTCATTTATATATAGCAGAAAGAAAAGTGGACCCAAAACGCTCCCCTGAGGTACCCCACAGTCCATGCCTTTTGGTTGAGACGTTTTCCCCCCAATGTCCACTACTTGCATTCTATTCTCCAGATAGGAGCCCACCCATTTCTGTGCTAATTCACTAAAACCCATGGCTTTCAATTTAAAGCCATGTTTACTAAGTTCACTGTATCTTGTTATTGTTGTTGTACACTTAGCTTTAAGTCCTGGTCACAACAGCATTTAAAATTGTGGAATGTTGTGGAGAAATCAGCAATCAATTAAATTCAATCAAATCCCTGGGATCTGTGTATTCACTCTTTGCGATGTAAATCCACGCAACTTTTTCGCTTTGACTTTGGTGAACTTTGACACTCAAATTTGGTCTTGATAGGGCTGAAAAGAGAGCTGGAGAGTCCAAAACTGAACTCTATCTGAAACTGTGTAAATGTATTGTCTCATTGACTAACTATCTTGGCAACTGACAGTTAGCAAGCTAGCTAGCTGGGACAGTTGGAGACTGAAAAGAGCTAGCATGTTCCTGGCTGGCTGTTGTGTTAACTGTTATCTTACAGTAGTTGGCAAACTATCCCAACGAGTTGTCCCTACATTACCAAATGTTTCTTGAAGACACGTTTTTTAGTTTTTGGCGTGCATTATCAACATTAAAAATAATCTACAATAAATTAAAAGTTAGGTTTAACGGATTCCTGAATTCAGGTTGATGCTACGAGAGTCTTTGGAGTTAATACAACTCATTGTCTCTGTTGCATTGACACTAATGTCAAGTGACAACCAATTACCTGAAAACAGGCTGCTGCAGCAGACTAGAAGACTCTTTGAGTCATAACTCTTGAAGCTGCTGACAGTGGCCACACATGCAGGTCGCAGTGCTCGGGGCTTAGAAAAAGAGTGGCTGGGAATGTGACACAGGGCAATGCATTGCTTTTCCTCCGTACACATCAGCCTGGCAACTGAGTGAGCAGCCCCAATGGTTGCTTGAAGCAAGGGGCATCCATGTTAGCTGAATCCACCCACTCAACCCCCTACAGAAGCCAATATCCAGATTGGGATTAACCTGGCAGAGTTCAACATGCAAACACACACATAGGCAGCAGTTGCGTTGGCAGAGCTGAGCATCCTTGCTACTGTGGTCTTAATGCCCACAGATATTTACTGTACTTGTTTAGTTAAGCCTCAGTATTTTTGGCCCCATAAACCCAATTTATTCCAACTGACCCATGGCACTGTACTGGTTTTCAGTTTCCCACGGGGAGCCTGAAAGACTGGCAGCACATGCCTCCCCCTTGGGGAGATTACACTACACACTAGCCCGTACAGCATACTGTGTTTGTGAATGCATGCACATGGTTGTGTTTGTTGTGCCAGTTCATGGACACATGTCAGTGCAAACTGTTTTTCATCAGAAAAAGTGGTTGACATTTGTTTCATTGGATTATTATAACAGATGCTGTTGATTTGTTGCAGGTTGCTGTGTGTGTGTGTGTGTGTGTGTGTGTGTGTGTGTGTGAGAGAGAGAGAGAGAGATTTGTGCTTTTGTGGATTCCTTATTGGGGGGGAAAAAAGGAAGATTATCAAAACGTGTGTGTGAGTGTTTCTTTTAATACTTCAAAGACAGTGAGAAGGAGGACAGAGGAAAGAAAGGTAACCCACTGTTCATTACACACACACACACACACACACACACACACACACACACACACACACACACACAAATGGAAATATTTGTTTTATCACCAAGTGAGATCCGGGTTTGCAAAAAGTGATATCTGCTCCCACAAAATGCCTACCCACATTAAAAGGCACCTCTGCAGGGAATATGAAATGTTGTTATCCTTAATCAGATTATGTTGTCTTTATTAGTGAAAGATGACACTGTAACACCGACAGTGTTACAAAAAACCTTGAGAATCTCCGTGAGTTTCAGTTGGATGACCATTCATCACCTATTTTTGAAATTCAATTTTAGATTTGCAATGAATTTCCCGAGCTGAAATGTATATTATGTGTCAGCTGTGGAATGAAACGTGAGCTTGTACGGAGGCAGGCAGTGTTTGTAATAGTATCTATTCTCACTGGGCTTATTTATACTGTGATATCATTTACTCTGGTGAGCCGGTTAAACTACATTTATTGCTGAGGGAAATAGAAATGTTTTTCTTCATGGGATAGATTTCCTGCTTTCCTCTTTCTACAGACCATGAAAAACGGGATTAGGAATATGTAAATTACAAAAGGGCAGCGTGTGGGGGCAAAGCATTTTATGTCAATTCAAACGGACCCCTTATGCAATTATGAATATGCAAATTACACTGAGCTATGAGCTGAAATGCAGATGGAATACAGTATACCCTGCAGCTGCAGTTTCCTCCTTTGCTCTGTTGTTTTACAGTGAAGTCAACAGTTCCTTGAGGCTGTCATCAATAAACAGAGCCAAAGTGGGATTTGATTTGTTTTCCCCAAGCTTAAATTTGTATTAATTTGTAAGTCTGTTCATGCATAATAAATATTTTTAAAAGCTTAAAGCCCACCTTCTAGTTTGACACTAGACGGCTGTTTGCACATGTATCTGCTGAAGGGAGAAAGGTCTCCTTAAATCCGAGATTAAGACGTGCGTACAAACATGATTTTGTGACATCACAACTAGTTTGAAAGCCAATCAAGTGTGTTGTGGTATTTGTGAGGGCCATAAGTTACTATTTTACGGACATTGTATAGACTAAAGACTAAACTTAAATGAAACGCACACTTTACATGTGTGAATATACAACTCTGCCTAAGTATTTTTCTGCTGTGCTGTTAGTGGACAAAAACAAGAGAAAATACCCTTCCTTGATGAATATCTTAGGGCTCTAGGATCTGAATGTCATGATACCCCATTCAATATGTGCAGCTCTGCCTCAAACTGCTCTGCTCCAGCAAATATCACCATCACCTACACTGACAACCGTCCTGCTGCTGTGGTGTTTCTTTGTTTGTGTGTGAGTGTGTGTGGAATGCCAAGTGTGTGAATGCAGAGCCTCAGTGATGTGTTTGCATGAGAGATTGGCAGGTCCCAGGGGAGTTAGCAGTAAGCGTTGCTGCCATTCATGAATCCTACGAGGAATGAAATAGGTTTGACAGAATGTGAAGAGTCGGGATGAATCTGCAAAAAATTAACCTTGGCAGTGTTTCTGATGGTTCAGGGCTTCTGAGGCGGGGGGGGGGAGGGGTGGCAAAATAATGTGGGCCTGGTGAGACAAATGTGAAAAGATTTCTTAATAATGCATGCGGATCAGAACGGAAAACTAATAATCAAACCCTCAGCTAGCTGCAATTCCTTATGGAATACAATTCCCATTTTTTCAAATTCAAAAACATAATGAAAATTCCCTTCCTGGAAGGTGAAGTCATACACAACAGGCAGTCTGCAGCAGAACAGGCCTCCCATGTGCGTCCCACTGGGTTCAGTGTTAATGAACTAATCAATGACATGTTCTCACGATGTGCTGAACACATTACTGTAAGTGCTCCCGGTTGCCCTGCAGCATCGTTGAGTGCTATAGGTGTCACTCATGCTCAAAGGCAGTACAGTCTGATAAGACTTTACTGATAATACGTGATGGATTCCTCCCTATAGAAAACATATTTAAAGGCACACTGAGTAGGATTTTCCTAAAAATCAATGCATAGACTCATACAAAAATAATCCCTCTCAATCATTACTCATAGAACTATGTGGCAGGGTCTACATGTATTTTCTTATCTTGCTGTGTTTGGGACGTTTCTGGGCGTCAACCTCTATAAAAACGTAGCGACCAGGTGCCAGATCGTAAGCATGCATCCAAGAAGAAGCTGCGAAAATGGAGGACACTGCACCGAAAAAAGGTCAATAATGAAAGGCAAGTGGACAAAGCACGTTCTAAAAAGAGAGTGAATTTGTGGTTGGCTTTCACTCGCTGGCGAACACTGTAACTGCCGTTGAGCCGGGAAGGAGGGGCCAACTTTGAAGGTTGTGTTTACAAACCGCAACCGACAAATTATTCTGCCTTTTAACTTTGACCATTTGAATGCCAAGCCAAGCAAAAGCTGCAATATTTAATGTTTTCTGCAGACTACTGTACTGAAATATGTTGTTAGTCAAACAGCATTATCTTAATCATGAGTGGCAGTGGACAATAGAGGTAGTTTAAAGGTTGCTAAAACAGTCATTTAGCAAACCTTTTAAGCACTATTCTCAGATATTCAAGTTAACATTACCGTATTTCATATTAAACTGTAACTGAAAATTGTGTTTCTAGATTGGAGATTTAAAAAACTAAATGTTGAATCTTTACACAAAGCAAACGATTGGATTTGCAGCTGACTGACATGACTGTCACTAAGCACCAAACCTGCATTCAACACCTGAATTATTTCAGACACATACTGAGCATATTTGTCCATCTACCTTCATTCACAACACTGGCATCTGGTGAAAATGTCTGCCTTCAATTTGGACTAGGAAAAGTGTAGTCTATATCCACGATGTTCCACTTCCGGGATTGCTCTCGTTCCGCCGGAAATTCCGCTGGATGTCACTCTTTGGATGTCCGTTTTCAGATATCGCGTTACCGTCCGCTTCCTTTGTGTTGGCATTCTAAACTCTGGTGGATTTGTGAGGACTATGGTTAACTGCTCCTCAGATCTCTGCAGGGTAAATCCAGACAGCTAGCTAGACTATCTGTCCAATCTGAGTTTTCTGTTGCACGACTAAAACTACTTTTGAACGTACACGTTTCACCAGAACAAGTTCCTTCAGAAGTACCATCATTGTGTCCGGAGCTTAGCACCGCCCAAGACGATTGTGATTGGTTTAAAGAAATGCCAATAAACCAGAGCACATTTTTCTCCCATCCCAGAATGCTGTGTGGACTAGCCAGACCCTCCTTTGCAGTGCTGTGGAGGAAGGTCTGGCAATGCGAGGCTAGGAAAAGTGCTACCCCTGGGTGCCCAAAATTATCTGGATTGACTCAGTTTTCTCTTTGATGGTTGTTCAGACTCTGCCCCCCCCCCCCAAAAGAACAGATAAGAGAAACTTCAAAGGCTGCCGTTTCTGCTCCGATCCAAAAGCAGGCAAATGAAGGACAGGCAGATTTGAGTAGTCAAATAGCTTTGGGGTGTGTAGTGTGTAGCGAGAATTTAGACAGCTTTTTATAGATGGGGGGTGGTGGAGGAAGTATTCCGATCCTGTAAAACTAAAAAAAAATACTCTGTTACAAGTAAAGGTCCTGCATTGAAAATGTTAGCAAAAGTATGTAAGTATCATTAGGAAAATATCTTACAAGTATTCAAAAAAATGGCCCCTGTGACTGTTAAACTATGTATGTACACCTACATACTATACTATACTACTACTATATATCATATATATATATGTATATATATATGCATGTCGTATATATATGCCTTGTATATACTATATGCCATATATGCTCCCATATATATATATGTGTATATATATATATATGTATGTATATATATATATGTGTATGTATATATATATGTGTACTAGTATACTATACGTCACTATATATATATATACGTGTATGCTATGTGCCTCGTATGCATATATATATATGTATATGTATGTGTTATAATTATTATTATTATTATTATTACCACCCATGCATTCATGTTCACAATGCTTGTTTTGTCCATTGACCAATAGTACAACATTCAAGATGATTAAAACTCAATTTAAATAATTAAAAGGAAAAGCAGCAAATCCTCACATTTGTGAAGTTAAAACCATGAAATGTTTTTGCATGAAAAATAACCAAGGATTATCAAGATGGTTGCCAATGAATTTTCTGTCAATTGATTAATCGACTATTCGTTTCAGCTGTGCGTGTGTAAGTTGTATGTTTTGTGTGCATTTATTGTAAAGGATCTAGTAACTAATATAGTAAAATATTGTAGTGAAGTATGAAATGCAATATGGAGTAGAAGTCGAAAGTGGCCCGAAAAGAAAAGACTTCAAGTACCTCAAATTTGTACTTAAGTACAGTACTTGAGTAAATGTACTTAGTTACATTCCACCACTGGGTAGATGTGATTGATTATTGCTACCCTATTTAAAGCTGCAACTGTGCCAGCAGACCAGTCCTACCACTTTAGAAAGCTTTAAGCTCTTCATCAAGCACCTAATTACTTTACAAAGGCCGCAGAGTGGTTTCCTCCCTCTATAGGTTTGCGCAGTGGGATTAGAGGGCTCATTTCAAAGTGTTCCACCCAGATTTGTTTAAGCGACAGACTCAAGCCTGTGTTTTTTAGGGTGGCAGATAAGGATTTATGTCCAGGCTTTTTTTTTTTTTTTTTGGAAAGACAGCTGGGTTATCATGAAAGAAAGCCTGGTGTTTTCTCTAATCTTAATACCCAACCAGAGACACCCCTTCTGCTGCAGTGGCTGAGAAGGCTATCGGATAGCCATAGGCTCGGTCCATAAAATTAGATTAGATTCAACTTTATTCTCATTGTGCAGTGTACAAGTACAAAGACAGCGAAATGCAGTTTGCGTCCAACCAGAAGTGCAAAAAAAGCAGAAAAGTGCAATGTGATATACAAGTATAGACAGGTGGTGCATAGACAGGACAATAAATATAGTGCAGTGTTATAAGAGCAGAATAAATATGGCTATGTAAATGATGCTGGATGAAGTCTGCCTGGGTGTATTATATGATTTCACTATGTCTCTGGGGTGGATATCAGATGCAGCATCGTTGTAATCCACAAATGAGATGAGACCCGCAAGAGTCGAAAGATGCAGCGGGGAAAACTGCTGCTTTACCACGTAGAGTGAGTTCCAGCTGGAATGTAGAAGAAACTAATCCCAGTTTGTGGTGGTTGCAGCTGCAGGAATTAATCATGAATATATATATATATATATATATATATATATATATATATATATATATTACGCAGTGTAACAAGCTATAAACACATCATCAACATATTATCACGTCCTAAAGTTGTTATGGTGAATTTGCTAGCAAAGAGTCATGTTTCAGTTAGTCTATATCTACGATGTTCTACTTCCAGGATCGCCGGAAATTCTGCCGGATGTCCCTAATTTTCGGCCGGATGTCCGTCACCTTCCTCTTTCTTTGTGTGTTTAGATTTGGGAGGACTATGGTTAACTGCTCCTCAGATCTCTGCAGGGTAAATCCAGACAGCTAGCTAGACTATCTGTCCAATCTGAGTTTTCTCTCGCACGACTAAAACAACTTCTTTGTTGGGGCTTTTCCCTTTATTAAATAGTGACAGTGGATAGACAGGAAAGGTGGGAAAGAGATGGGGGATGACACACAGCAAAGGGCCGCAGGTCGGATTCGAACCCGCGTTGCTGTGAAGGACTCAGCCTACATGGGGCGCACGCTCTTACTGGGTGAGCTAGAGGTCGCCCCACTAAAACTACTTTTGAACGTACATGTTCCACCAAAAACAAGTTCCTTCCCGAGGCTATTTTGTAGCGCCACCATGGCTCCGTGCGGCGCTTAGCGTAGCCCAAGATGATTGTGATTGGTTTAAAGAAATGCCAATAAACCAGAACACGTTTTTCTCCCATCCTGGAATGCTGTGTGGACTAGCCAGACCCTCCTCCGCCACACTGTGGGGGAAGGTCTGCCAATGCAAGACTGTGTTTCAGTAGACCTGACGAATGTAAGTCCACTCTCCTTTTAGCTTTTGTTTTGGTCTCCACCCACTCCTGATGGAAATATCTGGCTGTTAAGCTGCTAAATTCTTCACTATATTCACCAGCTAGTTGCAAGGTTTGTCTGCCTGCCTGTTGTAGCTGGAAACAGGGTCGATGAGAGCGGTGAGACTAAACCAGAACGTTCAAGTTGCGGGCCATAAAACCAAAACCATAAGCTGAAAGAAGCGGAAACATTCCGTAGAGTTGAGGTGAACTGCAGTGGGGTGATAATTCACTCTTCATAATAAGCAACTCATTTCTCATTATGGATAGTCATTTGATCCATTGTTAATGGAAAATATTAGAAAGTGTAATGGAATGTAAATGTGCAATGGAATGTAAATGTATATCAGAATGTAAAAAAGGGACTGTATATTGCGATATTAGTGACATAGTTATCACAAATCAGATGACTTTCCCATGATAATGATTTCATAAATTCTCAGTTAATAATAATAATGAAACAATACAACTCAAATTAAATACCTGACAACATACTGCATCATTCATGTTAATAGTCTAACAATTGTTTATGACTGGACTGAAAATTCTGCAGTCATACTTCATTTTATTGTAGTTGCATTATATCAAGAACCTTGTATCCCATGTATGTATGTCATGTCACAAACAAGTGAGTTGCATTTAAATGGGGAAAGCTCAGAACGAGTGAAAACTCATTTCCACTTTAACGATGCTAATGTATGAAGACAAAGTGAAAGCTGCTGTGTGGAAAGGTGTGCCCTGTGCCAGCAGTCTGCCTCGTATTGATCGGACTAAGGTTATTGAGGAGATGGCGTGGTACTCTGCCAGCCCGAGGAGCAAGCTGGGGATTATTCCTCTCTAATCCTTTGTTTTTCCCTTGCTCTTTTCCTTATTTCAGCCAGGAGATGAAATGTGACTTTCAATATGAATATTGTCTTTACACGTCTGCCGTGACAGTGTGCTGGGCGTGTGCGGCGGCTTTTGATCTGGAGTTTGAAATGCTGATTGGCTGCAGGGTGCAGCTCATATTTGCAGGCATTTTAATTACCACAGAGAACTCAGGCCTTTCTTCCAATTTGGCCAGCTAGGATTCAACCAGACTCATTACATTACTGCTACTGCACTTTTGGCAGCAAAAGCCTCTTCAGCTTTATAAAGTTGATCCAAACGCTTTTTTTTGACAAGATGGAGGCTTTTCTGCACCAGTTGTAGTATCATGGTTAGACAAGCAAGTAAAATGGCTTGTAAACTGTGCTGATAAGCCCTCTGTGGTTATTTGTTACTCCTACTCAATTAACCAGTGTCTGTGTCCCTAATCAGGCTTTCTCTGTCACATTTTCCTCCCACGCTGTCTGCTCCCAGACTCCTAAAATGGTTGCTGTTAGTCGCACTCCATTTTTTTTCTTCCTTCTCTTTGGCTCGACTGTATCACACTGTGGGCAAAAACACATGATCCTTAGACAGGGTAGTAAATTGGGATTTTGTAAGACTGTGGAGCTGCACGCTTATGCTTTTCTTTGATCAATTCTTTAAGCATTTGTACTTTGTGTACTTGCTGCCAAGCTGTGATGACAGAGCACAGTACTACTCACTACAGTCCTCTGTGTAAATGGAAATTACACTGTAAGTTCTTTGAGGTGGTTATCTTGCAAAAGTAATGTGAAAAGAAATACATGCAATCTATGAAAAAAAATGTGCCATAAAATAAACCACTGAAACTGTATTCAGAGAAAAAAGTGACAACTTAAATGAACAAACTTTAAGTTTGTGACTCAGACGTCATTTTCAGTTTGATATGTAGTGTGGCTGACGGCATGCGTTCATAATGAGAAGGACATCACAAACGGCATGTTATTTCCTGTTGATTGTCTAATGATAATAAATTGTATCTCTTCCTCCTAATGAGTTTATAATATGTTTGTAATACATCATTGAGGAATATTATAATGTGAGCTACATTTTCAGTTGAATGAAGTCAACTATAATTGGCCTCAGCATTGTCCCGCTATGGTGCAGTGATATCTTGGAAGAATGAATCAAGCCCACGCTAGGCCTCACAAAGCTGTGGACCAGTGCAGACTGGTTGTGTGAGAGGCCACCTTGTCCCCTTTAGCGTTTCTCTAGTCTCTGTTAGTGCTCCCTCCACGTCACGGCTCTGAATAATTCAACAAAGCAAAAAAGGACTGGTGGAGCGCAAGAGGAGCTATGGATTGAAGATGATCTCAGGGCACGGGTATCAGGAAATTGCCTTTTCGACGTCAGAATAATCTGTAGAGGCATGCTTGAATGGTGTGTATTTATGAGGTGTGCAGAAGTGGGCGTGGGTGTGTTAGTCATTATTATGCCGGGAAAGAGAGCTGGAAACGCAAGTGAAAGCAAGGGTCTCTCTTTGAAACACCTATGTCCCTCTCATGCAAGATAATTTATTCATTCATAAATTCTCTCTGTGAGTCTCTGACCTGCAGGATCTTTGAAGTGTCCGTGTCCCTAAACACATCTTCATTTTAACGGTGTTTCATCTCTACAGAGACAAGAACTTGCTGAATGATAGCGCCTACAGTCCGTGTGATTGAGCAGGGCTGTGGGTGTGATTCAGGTGTCTGTCTCCACATTTGAATATTTCACAGCGCTGACTAAGTTATGACTTGCAGGCAGTGGAGAAGGTCATTTTTGACGCCAAGGGTTGGTGGAATTTAAAGGAGACGTTCCACTTCCGGGATTTCTCCGATGCTGCTGGAAATTCCACCGGATGTCACTCTTTTTGGCCGGATGTCCGTCACCTTCCACTTTCTTTGTATTGGCGTTCTAAAGTCCGGTGGATTTGTGAGGACTATGGTTAACTGCTCCTCAGATCTCTGCAGGGTAAATCCAGACAGCTAGCTAGATTATCTGTCCAATCTGAGTTTTCTGTTGCACGACTAAAACAACTTTTGAACGTACACATGTTCCACCAAAACAAGTTCCTTCCTGAGGCAATTTTGCAGAGGTACCATGGCTCCGTCCATCGCTTAGCACCGCCCAAGACGATTGTTGTTAACAATTCAAGCTTGCTGCTTCATTATATTGTCTGTAGGTCACAGAATATAGCATCCACTGTTTACCTTGCTCTAATTCACTCTCTGTAATCATTTTTCTATTTGTGATTACTGCTTTAATTAAGAACCAAGACTCATAATAATAGAAGAGAGTTTGAAAGAGTGCATTTGAATATGTCATGGTCAGGAAATCGTTAATACTAAGACTAGAACAAAAAAGCACACCTATTATAAAAATGTGGTGGTGTTTAAATGTGTGTGACTATAAGTGTCACATGATAGATTTAGAATTAAAAACCTAATCTCTGTCCCTTTTTTAAATGTGTGCATCTAGGTGCCCCTGGTTGACAAAGGTGATCTCTCCCGCTGTGCCCCTCTACAATGGCCTGGTCTTCCTCTTCGTCTTGGCCAACTTCAGCTTGGCAACCTTCATGGACCCTGGTGTTTACCCCAGAGGTTTGTATGCATGCCTGTCAGTGTGCAAATAAGTTTAAGTTTGGTGACACTAAATCATCTGACACAACATCTAAACACTAAATCATCTGACACATCTCTTCCGACTGCACCTTGGCTAAGATGATGGTTTTAAAAAAATATGCACTTACATGTGGCTTATTTGAAGCTAATGTACTTCTATGTGATTCTTGCTGTTCTGAGTTTGAGCACTTATTGGTAGTCGCTTTGGATCAAAGTGTCAGCTAAATGAAATGTAATGTGATGGTGCAAATGCTGTTCCTATATCTTACAGATACAGATATACAGAATTCTGGGGGGGAAACAACTGTAATACCTGCAATATTTATCTTGACAGCTAAAAATAATATTATCTGTCATAACGTAAGTTTGAGTAATGTTTCCTCCCTGTTGAGTCGTCATGTAGAGGGTACACCTTTAATAGCACCAGATTTATCAGAGCAGCGATGCTACCCAACGTCTCAGGACTCTATTATCCGCTTTACAGCTCGTAACAGTCCACACACCCCACACGCAGTATCTCTCAGCTGCTTGGCCTGCCAAACAAGCTGCACTGACTTATGCTCCTGATGGAGGCCTCTTGACCTTAGTGCTATCTCTGGGTTAAGTAATGATGATTGAATTCATCCTCGGGGATGTTTGTTATTTGCTTGTAAATGATAAGCACCTGTCTTTCACCTGCCCATAAAGGTGTAATAATCATTAGGTTGTATAAAGCGCAGGTAATCTAGTTCCCTAGAGGTGACAGTGGCCTTGCTGGGTTTTCTAGACCACTGAGGGAGGGGGAGCTTTCTAAGCTCTTTGTGTTATATCTCACAGGCAGCAGACCACCTGTAAAGTTTTAATACAAAAAAAATGAAGAACTGATATAGCCGTTTAATGGCATCTGCTTAGAGAATCACTCCCATCATTTAGATTGTAAAAGTGAGAATGAAAGGTTGGTGTGTATTAAGGATTTTTCCCCCCATTAAGGTCATTGATGCATGGCGTGGACATTTATTATCATTTTCCTTTTGGGGGAAACTGCAAAATGAGGTAATGGACAGATGAGAGAGATGGCTGTGGCTAATAAGGCTGCACAGTTACAAGCATCTGGGTGCATTTGCAAATTGCAGAACTCAGTAAGTGACATTTACAGTTTCCCTGCTGGTTAAAAGGTGTATAATTGACCTTATGCAGGATCTAAAGGCCTCTCCGCATTAGCAATTAGGTTTTTCATAGAATGCGTGTATTTCTTTTTATTTTCCTATCATAAGTGGAGTGCGATTTTTGCTTGTCTATGTGGTCAACATAAAGTAGGCTAGCACTGTCACCGACTGTGGTGTGTCCAGTTATATATATATATATATATATATATATATATATATATATATATATATATATATATATATATTAGGGCTGTCAGCATTAACGCGTTAATCGTGATGCGATTAAGGGCCGAGCATAATGCGTTAATTTTTTTTAATCGTATTTATCGCATGCCGCCATTTATTAATTTATTTTAACTTCACTCGTCGTGACTAACAATATACTATTTTGCCGTACTTCCTCCTAACACATCCTGCTGCTGCAGGAATAGCAACGCGGATTTCGGCGCCTCATTCTGGTGCCACTGATATGTCTGCTCTTCTCTCTGATGCTCTGAAGACGTTACAGGAAACAGAAACATCGCTGCACATGACGCTAGTTAACACTATACTCGACAGCAGCTAACGTTAGCCTACCGCTAGCTAGTAGCTGGATTAAACACAGTTAAAATGCTGACAGCTAATGCTAAATGGTGTAAAGTTTGTCTGTATTTCACCGGGATATAACAATCTGCAGCTGCTGTTGTCGGAAAAACACAGACAGTGCGTTCAATGAAACTGGTAATTTACAGCCTCATGGTGCATTCAAAGTTGTTGTTAAATGTCCTTTTCCCATCTTGTGGTTGTTTTTGTCGTTCAACAGCTATTTACTAGTGAAATAAATTATTGTTATAGTGATTACATTATTATTAAACATTTAATTTTGATGATATGGTCTTAGCAATAAACAAGCCGTTCTTTAATGTGGTCAACTGTTTAGTACCCTTCTTTTTTTTAACTTTCTTAAAAAGTATCGTTTTTTTTTGTAAATGTTCACTTAATTTGATTTCATCTGTAAACTGGAACATGAAAGACAAACGTATTTGTGTTTAATCCCAGAGGACGTTAGAAGAAAGTGTTAGCAGTAATCAATATTTTTATATTGCCAGCGTGTCATCATGTGTGATGTAATAGGTGTTCAATAGTGACAAAGAATTCTCATGATGTCTTCCTGCTGTGTGTTCCTCAGTGGAAGAACAAGAACGATAATAAAAGACAGTATATGATGTTGCAGTTGTCGTCATTGTCAGTGGTGGAATGTAACTAAGAACATTCACTCAAGTGCTGTACTTAAGTACAAATTTGAGGTACTTGTACAGCACTGAGTCTTTTCTTTTCATGCCACTTTCTACTTCTACTCCGCTACATTTCAGAGAGAAATATTGTACTTTTTACTCCACTACATTCATCTGTTACAGCTTTAGTTACTAGTTACTTTAAATTAAGATTGTTGCACACAAAATAGGATGTTTTAGTATAGATGAACCTACCCAACAATATAACGGCCTACATGTTCAGCTGAAATGATTCGCTGATTAAACACTTAGTTGATTGACAGAACAGTTTGGATCGTTTCCAGTCTCTAAAATGTGAGTTTTTTTGGTAACACTTTACTTGAAGGTAAACATAAGAGTGACACATGAACCCTAACTCTAACCCTAACTCTAACCATAACTTGTCATGACCAAAACCGAATGACACTTACTACAAGAAGCGTTACGTCATCAATGTTTATGACTTGTTTATAATGTTTATGACACGTTCATGACAGTGTCATGTCACTCTTATGTAGATACCTTCAAGTAAAGTGTAACCGGGTTTTCTTTTGGCATTGAGTACTTTTACTTTTAATACATTAAGTACATTTTCCTGATGATACTTGCATACTTTTATTCAAGTAACATTTTCAATGCAGGACTTTCACTTGTAACAGAGTATTTTTTACAGTGTGGTATTTTTACTTTTAAGGATCTGAATACTTCTTCCACCACTGGTCATTGTACAGCTGTAGCTGTAAGACACTGAACCCTATACTGTGTGTTACCCTAGGCAACAGCTACAGTACGTATTAGCAGTGTACATATAAAAACTGTGTGGATGAGTGCTCATTTTATTACTTATAGGTCAATGATTTGATCCCCTTTAATAACCATCCATCCTGCCCAAGTGTCATCACACCCTCGCTCAGTGTGAGTTGCCCACTTCATATAGATACACAGTTTACCCTTTCATAAGGGATCATTCTACATTCTGTCCTTCACTGTTCTCTTTTGTACTATCACCATTGCACGCAGTCTACCTTAGCACCTTTAACACTTTAATTTTCTGTGAGTGATTTTTATGTATGTGAGATATATGTGTGTATGTATTTGTTGTGTTATGGTTGTCTAAGCTACTAGATGCCTAAAATTTTCCCTCGGGATGAATAAAGTATCTATCTATCTATCTATTTATCTATCTATCTATTTATCTATCTATCTATCCATCCATCCATCCATCCATCCACTCACTTGTGATCAATGGAAAACACTTGTGCATGTACGCTCAGACCCGGGGTTATTATAGTTAACTAAAACTAAAAAATATAACTAGAAAATAAGCAGTGACAAATATTTTTAGTAAACTGAAACTAAAACCTTCGAGAAAAACAAAAACTGAACTGAAACTATATTACCAGGTTTAAAAAACAGAGACAAATAAAATAAAAATGAACGTAAATCATTTCAGTTTTAGATTTTTTTTTTTTGCTATAATATATCACTACTGAAAAAAAGGGACCACATGAATTTCTGTCAACTTTTGTGACACTGACCCACAGAAACGTAACGGACTTGACATGAGATGGCGCTGTGCCGTAATTGCTTCGCATCAGACACTAAACTAGTGCAAAGATTAAACATTAAACATCATGGCTATTCTCCAACCAGGTGTTTTGTATGTAAATGTAGTTACATACTTACATACAACTGAGACATCATTCCTGACCCTAACAAAAACTACTGTAAAACTAACAAAGACACTCTGCAAACTAACAAAAAAATTAAGGGTAAAATAAAAAAAAGAGGAAATAAAGACTTAAAAAAACTATTATAACCTTGGTGCACACACACACACACACACACACACACACACACGTAACGATGCTGTGGTGGGTAATTCTTTCAGTAGAATTTCTCCTGCTTGTAGATATGTCCTCAGAATGCTTCTTAATTTCAAAGAAAATGAAGTATAATAACCTCAGATGTCAATAATATTCCACCTGATCTTCGTGCAAGCGATTGTTTTATCGGGGCAGGTGTCAATGATTTCAATTCTACTAGAAGATTACTGCCATCTAACACGAAGGGTGATAACAGGATTAAGCCTAAAATGTATTGGATAAAGATTCAGACGATAAAGATGTAAGTATCTCACTCTTCTGTGCTAAAGATAATCATTTTAATTTTAGGCAAGAACTGAGTGTAACTGAACCAAACTGAATGTTATTTTTGAAGTGTACATGTACATTGTAAGAAATAGGCCACTGCCTTGTGCAGGGAGCATTTGTAGAGAAGAAGCTGTCAGGGGAGAAGCGAGCGTAACTGCTGTTTGTTTCTGTTGGTTTGGCAGGCGGTTCACCTTTAAAATCTATTTGAAGACACTTGAGCAGCCATAATAACAGAGCAATCTCTGCTTATGGAACTGGTTATTTCTGTTCTCTAGCTTTTGTTTCTCTCTTGTTTTCTCTTTTGCTGCTTTTTCTCTTGTGTGTGTGTGTGTGTGTGTGTGTGTGTGTGTGTGTGTGTGTGTGTGTCTACCTGGATCTCCCTGCAGTTATTATTGTACTGTGAAATTATTTTCTCAGGTCGGAGCTCCGTGTAGATGCTTTGAAAGTGCCCTTTGATCAGCTGAAGATATTTTATTTTCCATTGCAGCTCCAAAGCAAAAAGCTCTGAGTTGCAGGAAAGTGGCACCATGTACAAAGCTTTGATTGACTGCAGAGTCGCACCAAGGCTGGTGGGAAAAGCCACTTGTAGTCTTATATTTTACTTTACAGATTATGGATGCAGTTACATGTCTAAACTACGCCCTATAGCTTTAACTCCCAGTCAATTCTTTTTTTGAAAAACTTCCATTCTGATAATGTATAAACCAAACCACTTCTGTTATACATGAGTCACAGTGTGCTTGTTAATCAGTCTTAATGCTAAAAGCAGAATGAATAGGTCACGTCTATAAAAATTTGCATTTCTCTCAGTGTTTGCTCTCTCTGCAGACAGCTAACAGCGGGGGTGAGCTTCATTTAAGGTGCTTCCCTGTTGTCTCTGTCAAATGGAATCATAAATCAAAACTATGCTTTGCTCTGTGTTTGGGTTTGTTTTTCTCACACTCCACCATATGCATATGTGCCTTGTTAATGTGTGTGTGTGTGTGTGTGTGTGTTTCCCCACAGCGGACGAGGATGAGGACAAGGACGATGATTTCCGAGCGCCGCTCTACAAGAACGTGGAGATCAAGGGCATTCAGGTCCGGATGAAGTGGTGCGCCACCTGTCACTTCTACAGGCCGCCTCGCTGCTCGCACTGCAGCGTCTGTGACAACTGTGTGGAGGTGTGTGTGTGTGTGTGTGTGTGTGTGTGTGTGTGTGTGTGAGAATACTAATGTTCAAACAGAGAGACTGTATGTTCAGCATACATACAAATCTACAAATATGCATCTTTTAGACCGATAGATTAGCTTTTTATCAACAATCTGACGCTGTTCTGTTAGCATTTGACATGTTTGTAATGTTATCAGATGCAGTTTGTATGTACAGAGTACATATGTTTGTAGCTTAAAGAAGAAGAAGGCTTCCCTGTCGTGCCAAGTATTAAAATCTGAGACAAATGCTGAATATATATAAATAATTTCTAAATATCTGTGTTTTTTGGCAAAAGAAGAAAACCTCATTAAAATCATAATTACCGGCATAAATATTCGCTTTTGGCAGCTTCAACAATAAAATACTGTTATAAGTATTAGCTCTCAAATTCTTACTTTGGCCTTACAAATACACACACACACACACACACACACACACACACACACACACACACACACACACACACATCAGGACATTAACACACACCTACACACAGGGTGCAGAATGGATTCCTCCCTGTGTTTGAATTTTTGAGTGTTTTTAAGAACCTGGTTAAGAATTTAATGAGGATGTAAATTATTATTTACACATCGACTGATGAAAGTAGGACAACCAGAAAATCTCAGATGCCACCCTTAATCAGTAGGCCGAATTGGATATTTATTGGAGTTAAAGGTCCCATATTCTGCTAATTTTCAGGTTCATACTTGTGTTTTGGGTTTCTACTAGAACATGTTTACATGCTTTAATGTTAAAAAAAACACATTCTTTATTCATGCTGTCTGTCTGAATATACCTGTATTCACCGTCTGTCTGAAATGCTCCGTTGTAGCACCTGTCTCTTTAAGCCCCCCCTTCCAAAAAAAGCCCAGTCTGCTCTGATTGGTCATCATTTCCAGGTCTTCTGCATCTGTGCTCTGAGTCTCTGCATTGTCATTGCTGCCGGAGAATAACTGTAACAGCACTGTCTACACACTTTCTACATATATACAGTATAGTTGTGACATCACAACTCGTTTTAAGGCACCGTTTCTGAATACAGGCTGTGTGCATTTCTCTGTGGATTGAGTGTTTTGATACTTTCACAGTTTTATATAGCACCTCGACCTGCTTTATAATAAAACAATAACATGGAAATCTCACTTTTTACAATATGGGACCTTTAAACTTAGAAAACTTGAATGTCCCCGAGAGGCAATTTGTTGTACAGTACAGGCATATTGACACATAATCCACAACACAAACATTGAACCAGACATCTACAGTACTATTTATCTAACACATAACATACATTAGAATACAGTAAAAAGGAGTATGTTGCACTTCCTAAAAGGCCTAATGTCATAAATAAATGAAACTACTGCACAGTACTTCACATACGTATATTCCCCCTCCAGTCATCCCCCTCCCCACATCTTATTTAATTGGGTTATTGCCATGGGAATTAATTAGTTTTTTGCTGGCTTGGTTCTGACATTAGAGTATCTATATCTAACGACCAGAAGTGAGTGGCTTGAACTCCACTGACAGTGGATGGGTTGTATCCATGCAAACCTTGTCTGCCTTCTGTGCCAGTCTGGTCAGATATAGTTGGTACAGGTCTACCTGTTGCTTACCAATTATTTTTCCACAGGTTTTAACAATCTTCCCCAATTTATTCCTATAGGTGATTTTTGAATGTCCATACCAGCATACAATACAATAGGAGAGCATACTCTCGATAAAGGACTTGTAAAAAAGAGTCCGAATTTTGGTATCAAAATTAAAATAATTAAGTTTCCTAAAAAAATACAAGCGTTGTTGGCCCTTTTTAAAAACGGCCTCAGCACACTGATCCCAGGATAATTTATGGTCAATGATAAGACCGAGATATTTGTACTCCGTCACCATCTCTATCTCCTCTCCTTTTATCAGAGTCTGAGTGGGTGAGGGAGCCCCACGTCTAAAATCAAAGACCAGCACTTTGGTCTTGGACGTATTCAAATGCAACTGGGAGGTTTCACACCAGTCAGCAAATTGGACCAGAGTATGTTTTTCTCCCATCTCGGAATGCTTAGAGGACTGGCCAGACCCTGCTGAGCAGCGCTGTGGAGGAAGGTCTAGCAAAGCGAGACTACCCTTCACCTAAACCAAAAACATTTTGTTGCCTGATTTGGTTTGCCTTATTAGTCAAGGGATTTAAACTAGTCCCTTCCCAGTGATAAGATGAAGCATAAGTCATATAATATAAGGCCTTATGGATAACTTATGTAGACTATAGAGGTGTAACTCCCTGTCCCTCTCCCTCAGGACTTCGACCACCACTGTCCCTGGGTGAACAACTGCATTGGTCGGAGGAACTACCGCTACTTCTTCCTCTTCTTGCTGTCTTTGAGCATCCACATGGTGGGAGTTTTCTCCTTCGGCCTCATCTTCGTCCTCCACCACCGAGATAGACTGGCAGCCCTGCACACCACTGTCACGTATCCTTTCACTGCTGGAAATCTCACTGCTAAGCCTGCTAATTGTTTTAAAGTGCTCATATTATGCTTTTTGGGCTGTTTCCCTTTTTTGTGTATGTTAAAGGTTTACAAAGTGAAAAAGCCCAAAGTCCACCCCAAAGGGACTTACCATCTCAAACAGAAAACACTGTTCACAAACTGCTCCAAACAGCTCTATTGTAGTCCAGCCTTTACTTCAGAGACAAACGTGGTCACTTTGTAACACACGTTATAATGCTCGCCTAGCTGCTAGCATGGCACGCCCTCATACTCTGCTTCTGACTGGCTAGTAGTCCTTACCTAGGTACTGTCAGGGCACGCCCTCATACTCTGCTTCTGACTGGCTAGTAGTCCTTACCTAGGAACTGTCAGGGCACACCCTCATACTCTGCTTCTGACTGGCTAGTAGTCCTTACCTAGGTACTGTCAGGACATGCCCTCATACTCTGCTTCTGACTGGCTAGTAGTCCTTACCTAGGTACTGTCAGGACACGCCCTCATACTCTGCTTCTGACTGGCTAGTAGTCCTTACCTAGGAACTGTCAGGACACGCCCTCATACTCTGCTTCTGACTGGCTAGTAGTCCTTACCTAGGTACTGTCAGGACACGCCCTCATACTCTGCTTCTGACTGGCTAGTAGTCCTTACCTAGGTACTGTCAGGGCACGCCCTCATACTCTGCTTCTGATTGGCTAGTAGTCCTTACCAAGGTACTGTCAGGACACGCCCTCATACTCTGCTTCTGACTGGCTAGTAGTCCTTACCTAGCTACTGAGCATGTGCGACTCCCAACAAAGATGGAACAGAAGTGAGATGTCTCACTCTGTAGATAAAACAGCGAGCTCAACACACAGGGTGAAAAGAGGAGCTGCAGCAATGTGCAGTACAACAAAAATATGGTGTTTTCTGAAAATTAAACCATGTAAACCTATTCTGATATAACCTCTAAATATAATTATGAACCTGAAAATGAGCATAATATGAGCACTTTAAGTAGACAATTTGGTCAGTTGTTTATCCAATTTTAGAGCTGCAAAGGATTCATCGATTAGTTGTCAACTATTAAATTAATCGCCAACTATTTTTAGGTAATTGATTTGTCGTCATTTTTCATTAAAAAACAATTCTCACAATTCTCTGATTTCAGCTTCTTAAATGTGAATATTTTCTTCACTTGTCTACAACAGTTAACTGAATATCTTTGAGTTATGGACAAAATTAGACATTAGAGGACATCATCTTGGGCTTTGGAAAACAGTGATCAAAACTTTTCACAGTTTTCTGGCATTCTCCAAACAACTAAACGCTTAATCAAGAAAATAATCGACAGGTTAATTGACTATTAAAATAATCGTTAGTTGCAGCCCTATTTTATTTTGCTGAATAATGTTTCTTGAGTGGACAAAACGGCGCAAGTGGTTACTTCTGCCTGAAGGAGTGAACGGAGATCTGGCCGTGTTCTTCTGATCCTGTACTGTCGTTAATCTTTAACGTTTGTGTCCAGTCTGGTGGTGATGTGTATAGCGGGCCTTTTCTTTATTCCAGTCATGGGACTCACAGGTTTCCATATGGTGCTTGTTGCCCGAGGGCGAACAACCAATGAACAGGTGAGTGCAGGAGCTGCTGACGTGCTTGTTCTGACCAAACACACAAAATATATTCGCCTTTTAATTACACAGCGAAAATCAACGGAGCTGTCCCGCTCTGCTTCAAACAGACTCAAACATTCACACCTGGATGTGTGATGACTGGTGGCAGCCGTGCTTACTTTAGGGACCCTTTGAAATAGTTGTACAAATCTTGACAAGCAAACCTCTGGTTACCACAGTGCATTACTGGCACATACGGTAGAAAAATACAGTCCAGTTAGAGTGTGGGCAGAAATACTTTTACCTTAATAAAGATAGTAAAGACACACAGAAAAAGGAACAACACAAATGCTAATGAACAGCCCATACACAGTAATTATGTGGTGCTTCAACAAAATGAATCACCTTCTTTGTATTCAAGCACTGGACCTCTGTGTGTACAGGTACGTGTGTGTGTGTGTGTGTGTGTGTGTGTGTGTGTGTGTGTGTGTGTGTGTGTGTGTGCGCACTGTGGCCTTCCTTTGCTGCCGACTCTTAACAAGGCGTTGTGTTCCTCAGGTGACGGGCAAGTTTCGTGGAGGAGTAAATCCCTTCACCAGGGGTTGCTGTGGCAACGTGGAGTATGTCTTATGTAGTCCCCTGGCACCTAGGTAAGATGCTTTGTTATGCTGCTTGTGTGTGGGTACACAGTAGATGCTTTACAGGGTTTGTTTTCTATCAGTAGCCTACACATTTTAATGAATAGTGCTGTATTTATGTACTTGAGAGAATATGTTTGTGTATGGTTATGCATTTCAAGGTTCTTTATTTGTCATGTGCACAATGATAACAGAAGTAGTCGTTGACCTCATGCACCTCCAACTATGCTCATTAAATAACTCAAACAAACACAAAACACAAGTAAGTAAAAACAAAATCTGAATCTGAGACAAAAAGAAAACAAATAGTGCAAGTTAAGATATAAGGTGTAGTATAATTATATAATAAATAGGGATGTAACAATTCAATACCATTCACAATTTTAAGTCCATGATACGATATTCTCACGATTTATTTAACAGAATGAGTTGCAGACAAATGACTGAAACACATTCCTTCATTTATATAAACTGTGCAAAACAGCAGCTGTGTCCTGTTATCAAATGTGCAACTGAAATGTTATTTTATCTTAAAAAATGTTATTCATCTATCTATAAATTGCAGGAACATCTGTCTGTCTGTGTGTCTGTGTGTCTGTGTGTCTGTGTGCGTGTGTCTGTGTGTGTGTGTGTTATGAGCATATCTCTCGAACCGTTAGTCCGATGGATTTCAAACTTGACAGGTGTCTTGCTACGGGCACGAGGTGCCGAGTTTGACGTTGTTTGGATTAGAAATCCAAAAAATATCGTTAAATATATATTGGTAAAAGAAGCACACATTGGCTTTTGCCGCTCTAGCTCCTGGCCCCTCCCCCTCTCACACTGCACACTGACTGAGCACAGTGCAGGACCAGAGCACTCAAACACACCAAACCAACAATTACTAAAAACATACTGCACTAGTTTATTTAATTTTTAGATTATTTGTTGGGCTTTTTTGACCTTTATTCGATAGGACAGCTGAAGACAGGAAAGGGGGAAGACAAAGAGGGATGACATGCAGCAAAGGGCCGGTTGGAATCAACCCAGGCCGCTGTGGTAAGGACTGAGCCTTAGTACATGGGGCGCGCGCTCAACCAGGTGAGCTACCAGGGCGCCCCAAATAACAAATCCCACATCAAAACAATTAAATTCAATCTCTTCAAATAAATGTAGGAACATGTAGTGTCGTCTGAAGTCAAGTGAAATCAGAAGAACATTAAGCTCTAGGCTGTTTAAAAAATGCATCGCGATTAATTTTTTATCTCAACCTGTTGTAATCTTTACACATTTTTATTGATTTCAACCGATTCACCATGCATCGTTACATCCCTAATAATAAATGAATTTGTGTAGACAGTATTGCAATGACTAAGACTGACTGTAACAAGGAATGTAGTAATGTATGCATAATGATATAATATAATACAATATAATATGATACAGTATATATACAGAGGTTCAAACATTTCTTAAGTAAAATATGTGCATATGCATGTGTACTGGGGTTATGGCCCATCAAAGCCTGTAGCATCCAAGCCTTAGTGCCACTGCAGCACCATGTAACTTGAATTAATAACACACACATACCTTGTGTGTGTGTGTGTGTGTGTGTGTGTGTGTGTGGGTGTGTGTGTGTGTGTGTGTGTGTGTGTGTGTGTGTGTGCACGCGCATGTGCTCTGAGGTGGTTGGGGAGGTGTGTATTGCCTGAAAGCAGCCAGCAACCCTGGGGGAAGGCAGATGGCTGAGAGAATTGAATCACTCTGTAGAACAACAGTTAATGGGAAACAGAGCACAGAGCTAGTCAACACGCAGCATTGCTAAAAGCCCCAACACCAGTTTTACAACCTATAGGGATGAGTTCCATTCCATAAAAATCAACAGTGTGACTGCAGAGAGAAAACATCAGGTGGGGGGGGGGAACGCTGTGTTACAAGCATCTGCCGTTAGGTTGTTGCACAGTGGAAGGTTTTGGATTTACTGAGCCATTGACTCAAAGCATGTTTGACCAGAGTGTTAAGTCACATTCATTTAGCAGCATTGTTTTTTTTTATGTAGGGGTTAATTACTTGAAATCTGTAAAGACTGCTTGGAAAATAAACCACAGGTTTTACTCCCCAAGCTTCCATCCACTCCATTAAATATTAAAGAAATTACACTGACAGCCCGAAATAAAAAACCCTGTAAGACTCACTTAAATGCTTACATTTTCGGTCAAGACGTTGTGTTTGATGCGTCTGTTTTTTGTAACTAGCCAAATGGGAATACTCAAAGTGATTCACTAATTTCAACTTTGTACTCTGCCCTGTGTATCTCAGGAAGGCCAACATGGGTTGACAGTGGAGTATAAGGTGCAGTGTATCAAGTTGGAGAGGAGTACTGAAATAACATTAGTAATGTTAACTGTTTGTGTGGTTTATTTGTGGATGTACATAAACAGTACATAAATCAGGTCATTTATCTGTATATTTATTCAGAAATAATTTATTGATTCGGTATTGAGCTCCATATAGTACTGAGTGTCAAACAGATCACTGTTGTAAGAGTTCAAGTCTCACTTTCTGCACGTAAACACAGAGCATTTCTTATCTAGAAATAAAGATTACAGGGTGCAGTGAGGCTAGAATAAGAAGAGCTTTCTGAAACATGAATTCAGTTTGTAGCAAATGTTTTCTCTATTGTGTAGTAGTCAAGAAGAAAAAGCTAGTGCCCCCCTCCTTTGCATGTGTGGTGTATACTTTGACGTGAAGTACTGTAATAGTACATTGTGTGCTGGTTACAGAGTTGCAAACTTGTCATCCTGGTTTGTGTATTACTAAACATTTCAAATGTGAATGGCAACGCTGACTGACAAACTATACAAACAAATTATAAATTGGGAAAGTACTGCAGCGATAAAGAATGTGTTTTCATGTCTGCTGTCCTTTTTAGGCCTTTATTTGTATAGGACAGCTTAGACTTGAAAGGGGAGAGAGAGGGGGAATGACATGCAGCAAAGGGCCGCAGGTCGGAGTTAAACCCCTCGGCCGCTACGTTGAGGAGTAAACCTCTACACATGGGTGCCCGCTCTACCAGGTGAGCTAACCAGGCGCCCAACTGCTGTCCTTTTTTTATGCAGGTACACGTTGGACCCCAGGAAAAAGCCCAATGTCAAAATTCAGCCCCCATTTATCAGACCTGACCTGTCGGAGAGGCAAATCACCATCATGATCAACGACAACGGCATCCACAGCACCATCATCAGCTCCAAGGTGAGTTTTTCCACAGTCACTACAAAGCTTTTTTTCCCTGTTATTTCCCTGTTACGCCTTCTTCTGCAGGGGTGTAACCATTTTCTCTTTCTTTATTCCCATAGTTTCATGTCACATTCCAATGTTCTATTTCAATACTGAGGCTCATACTTAAGGCAGCATATAAAAGGATACAGTAGCGCACTAAAGTCAGATATATTTCCTTGTTCTAAAGCAGAATATTATTAGACACTTGACGTCAATGCCAAGAGACTCACAGATAAGGGGTCGGGGGGGGGGGGGATAAATGTGACTATTTGTGACCCCAAAGGGATATACTATGTCTATATGGGGGATTTAAAAGACAAATATAATAGTAAACAATGTAGAGGCCATAGCCATTGGTTTCAATTCATGCTATTTATTTTGAAAATCAACTTGCAGAGAATTGGAAATTGTTTGTAGGTTATTCATGGTCCTTTAAGGAGGCATAGCAGATTTTGTTTGTACCTGTTAAATACATAATCTCATCAGCTTTAAGCACAAAGAGGGGCTCCAGTGAATAAAGTGCCCTAATCCCTTTAATGGTAACCCTTTAGATTGAAGGCAATTATTTTCTGATGTTCGGGTTTGGTCAGTGACAGCTTTTCTGCAAACTGAGAAATTCAGTTGAACTCTGCTTGAGGCAAGTGGCTCGAGGCTACATTAGCTGCTACTAGCATAACACACCCAAATCACTGAATTAACTGTTGGCAGATGAGTTGCATTGTGGATAATGTAGGCGTCAGGTTTTGGCAAGGAAGAAGACTGTGTGAATAAAAGAAATTGCTGTTTCTGCTGCATGGATTTTAGTTTTACACTATGTGCAATGCTAAATAAGTTGAGTACTCTTTTTTTTAACACATTAATGAGCTATTGAGAAAAAAAACAAACATAATCCAACACTGAGATAATTTCATCATTGCCACTCCATTACCCACAAGAGAAAAAAGAAAAATGAAGCTCAAGTAGAGCATCTGCCTAGTGCAGCTTAGCTACCCTACAACCGTCTGTGAGAGTTGGTGCATCCCTAGCTCGAACACATGCTCTTCTCTATTTCATCTGCTGTTCCCCCACCTGTTCTGGATGCTTGTAACACCCTGCTCCCCACACTGCTCCCCTCCCTGCAGTCCAAAAGCAGCCTGGACGGCTTGGACGAGAAAGAAACTCAGCCGCCGCTGCCGCCTAAAGCTGACAGGTACAACCAGCTGAAGAGCCAGATGGCATCCAGCGAAGGTAAGAAACATGGGAACAAAGCGCCCCTGTGTTCACCAACAACTCCGTCCCTCTCTCTCCTATCAGTCATCATCAATCCCATTTCCATTTCCTGTCAGGGTGGGTGTCAAACAGCAATTGCCCAAACTCCACTCTGTACATCACCAGTGTCCCAGTGTGTGACTTGCCTCTAGTTTAGCGTGATAAATGTCTGTCCCAGTGGCAGGTCAATGCCCTTTTTTTTTTTAATGCCGGGCCTGAGAATAGGCGTGATTTGTAGCGAGGAGGCAAGTCCTGTTCAGTGAATCAGCATCCAATTTGTGGTACGATTGGGAGATTTCAGAGAGAATCATTGCAAAATATTCCCAGCTTTTTTTGTGGTGGCGTGTAGCAATGGAGCTCTGACACATGGAAGGATGGGAGAAGAATATGGTCTAGAATCAGGACTAATTAAAAAATGACTGACTGGCTTTGGAAGCCATCTGTGTACATTAGGAACTGTGACATATCCTATTGTGGTGGTGGGTTTACAGCTAGGGGTGTTAATCAGTGGTGGGAATGTGTTCTTTATACTGTTTCATTCGATAGTATGAAGTGTCAATAATAGTGTGAACATATAGGTTCCCTCTCTAGAGCATCTGGTGCATTATATCAGGGAGGGAACGCTCTCTGTCCTTCATGGAGCACTATCACTGCCTGGTGGTACTTCAAAGTACTGCAGCCGATCTAAATGGATTGCCTCCTTTTTTTTTTTAAAAGCAAATTAGAATTTGTGGAAGAGTTCTTTGCATATCCCTTAGAGACACATACAGATGTTTCATGCTTTGCTCAAGGATAAGGTAGTCAGTCAAGGATAGATAGCTGGTTGATGCAGGACTCAAAGGCTGCACGATATGAGGAAAATGTCAAATTGCGATTATTTTGACTGATTGACTGATGATTCACGATATTGGAGGGAATGATCAATTGTTTGGATCATCATTCTCATTTTCATTGAAACACAAATAAAAATGTACTATAGTCATGTAGTGCGATTTTTGCAAGAATCTGTACAAAACAAAGATGTTTTCCTTTAGTCTGTAGGATAGGATTCGTAGGCTCAGGATGTCTCTGCAGCACAATACTTCATTCTGAATGGTTAGACATATTTTGCCTTTAACAAATATTGCGCCCCCCCCCCCTGCGATTTGGATATTGCACCAGTCCATATTGCGATTTCGATAAAATTGCAATTAATTGTGCAGCCCTAGACTCAAATGTGTTGCATATCAGTCACAGAACAAGATATCAATCCCTACAGCCTCTTTACTCTGATAATAGAATTCTGCTCTGAGGCCTTGTCTTGTCTCCCAGAACTGGCTTTGTGAGCTTGTATAATTGTGTGCTTTCTATTACCTGCAGTGTTAACTCTGGTCTTCTTTCTGTGTGTGTGATGTAGATAGTTCTCTTCCTGGTAAGACCCACCCTTCCACTCCAGCCATGTACAAATACAGACCGTCGTTTGGCACCATCCCTAAAGTCCACTACCACACAGCTGGAGAGAAGGTAAGACATGATTTGTTTGGCACTTATGTTTGAGGTACATACTTAATGTAGTATCGTTATTATGGTGCTATGATTAGTAGCTCCGCCCTAATAGCCAAGGGTTTATTGCGGTAGATGCTAAATCTGTTAGACTGGTTGACGTAGTTAGGTTTAGGCATGAGGAGTGGGGATTGGATCGGGTTAGGGTAAGAATACCAGGGTAAGCCAATCAGAGGCAGAATAAGGCGGGCCATGAGGCACGTCGTTTGACGTTGACACGTCTAGATCTAGCATCTACTGTTTATTGCATGTTTCAGAAGTTGCAGTAGCAGCAAGGAAAAAGGACTTCATTCACATTTCCACTAAGATTTGACGTTGTGCTGTTTGCTCCTCAGATTATCATGCCAGATGAGCGGAAGACCTCGGCCATCTTGGAAGAGGGTGTCCGTGGTCATGACTACCGCTCTGAGCCGAACCTGGACCTGCCCGAGTACACCAACGCTCCCCTCCACCGCACCTTCCAGTCCTCTCCCCACCAGCTGGACTCTGACCCCGTCAACTCCCGCTCTCTCAGCCTGAAGCAGGGGCACCGCCGGCCAGAGAAGGGCCAGCTCTCAGCCCTGCAGCCGCAGGCAGTCACCTCCACCCCGTACAAGAGTGTCTTCTCGCCCAACACGCTCTCCAACCGTAATGGCAGCTTGTCTTATGACAGCCTGCTCAATCCCAGCATCTCCCCAGCCACTGCCAGTGAGTGCATGGCCCACCGTGGTATTCCCTCCATGGGGTTCCATTCACCCTACCTGCCCACCAAAATGTGCCACATCCGAGAACCTGAAATGCAGAGGCACCAGGTCGCCCCCACCTTCAGTCCAGTGATGCCACCCAGGGGGGTGGGCAGGCAATCCCCTCACCTAAAGGACAGGGACCCATCCCCGGTGCGCTACGACAACCTCTCCCAGACCATCATGGCCTCCATCCAGGAGCGAAAGGAGATGGAGGAGAGGGAGAAACGGAAGATGGTGCATGGGCGCTCCCAGACCCATATCTATGCTCAGGACTCTGGTGTGTTCGATGGGGGCTATGGCCTACCCCCCAATGCTTGTTACCCAGATGGGCCTCGAGGCCCCGGCTCCAGAGGCCCAACACCCCCGGCCTATGGAGGCTCCAGGGACAACCTCATGGGGGTCGGGCTGGTGAGCTATGGGCAACGAACCCCTGTGCTGCGTCATGCCGGCTCCACGCTGGGTCGTGCCCCTAGGACTTCATCCACCTCCCTGCACACAGATCACAGTAGCAGCAACAGCAGCCAGAGCAGGGCCACTTGCCCCGAGGGCCTCTATCGTTCCCCGGCCCACCAGCCCCACTCCCCTGCCATGCCCCGATCCCCCTCCTACTCCCACCAGAAACTCTCCTACATCAGTGCTCTTGAGAGGACAGACGCGCCTCGTCTAGGGGGCCCAAGGTATGAATCCTAACGCTCCCCCTGTGGGAATGCATGCATTATACTGAGCCAATGGGGACTGGTGGGCATTGCATGTATTCCCAATGGAAACCCTGCTCCTTCTGCTGGATACAGCCAGCAATTCATGGGCCCTAGCGTACTAGTCCTAACTGAGGCAATGTGTAGCATCTGTATATGGTGTATGGTATTTGTCCAACTGTTATGTCCGTTTATTCATGGTTAGTACTGTCTGGTGTAAATTCTTACATGTTCTGTTCTGACTTATATGTTTGCCTTTCTAGTAAAATATCCGTTTTTGTATTGTTTGACGAATGAATAAAGTTGTGTAACTCCTCATTTCCTTTGCATGCTTTTCACCTACTCGTCTTAACATCTCCGAGCATTTTGTCTCACTAACAAGTACACTTTCAAGGGTAACACTTTACTTGAAGGTATCTACATAAGAGTGACATGACACAGTCATGAACACATGACACAGTCATGAACCCTAACCCTAACCATAACTTGTCAAGACAAAAACCGAATGACACTTACTAAAAGAAGCGTTATGTCATAAATGTTTATGACTTGTTTATAATGACATGTTCATGACAGTGTCATGTCACTCTTATGTAGATACCTTCAAGTAAAGTGTAACCCTTTCATGTAATCATCCATATTGCTGTTCTGTTTTTGTCATTTAAAACTGTCACCTAATATCAACTGTCAACTGACAACTAATCTGCATGTTGCCGCAAGCCTTATTTCTTTGGCTTGTGTTTAATCTCTTTGGCTCCTTGTGTTGAATTATTTTGTTTTTTTTCCTCTTTCCACTCAGAGAGGCCATGCAAATTAATGGGCAGATGGACTGCCACCCCAGTGCCCAGGGTTCCACCCTCAGCCCCAGTCGCCACAGTAACGTCAAAAAGGTGACAGGTGTTGGAGGCACCACATATGAGATATCAGTGTGAGCAGGGACATGGCATCCACCTCCAACAACGACGAACACCCTGCTGCAAAGAGATTCTCTCACCTCTGTTATTTTAGTGAAGTCTAGGTAACGGCCAGTCAGGGGCACATAGCGCTCCCTGTTTTGGAGTTATTGTCCAATCAGAGGATCTGTCTGCCCTTGTGTGGGTCTGTCTAGCCAAATGCCTGTGTGTTTGTACCAGAAGGGTTGTTTGTCAGTTAATACCGCTGCAGGCTGTTGTGTGTGAGGAGTGTCTTGTCATTAACATTTTGTGGCTCATCATCTTGGTCCTAAGAGTGGACCGTTAATGTTATTACTGTTGTCTCTCAGCTGTGGTCATAAAGCGTACATTGTTCCAAATGTCACACAAACCTTGCTCCAGAAAGCGCTGAAGGCTCAACAAAAACACAGATATACGGATGAATTAAACACCGACATCCTCACTACGGACCTCTGTAGGAGACAAATGTCCTTACCGAGTAAATTGATCTCAAAGAAGTCAAAGTGCTTCACATTAATTTGTACTGTTTATGCCATCTCCAGCATATTCGGTGGAGTTGTACAGCTTTGAGAAGTGATAGAGGGCCGATCAATTGGATCAGCACCAACTGCATTTGCAGGCAACACAGGATGAGTGAGGCGTGAAAAGGGGATATAGAGAGGGGAAAGTCATCGTATCATGTCTGGAGGTTGCATTCCAAATTCATTGAGAAAGACTTGCTTAATGATTAAATTCCAAAGAAATTTCTCAGGAATGAATGCAACCAGCAGAGATGCTAGTTGATATAAAATAATACATACTGAATGGCTCCTTCTTTGTCTCAGATTAATAGGGATCAAGTAAAGCTCAACCCCATTTATTCCCTTCACAAAAGGTGCAGTACATCATCATAGGCTTCTGTTTGTTTTAGTGAAGCTCAGTCTGATTTCAACGTGACCTTTGACACAAGTGCTGAGCGTTCTGAAAGATCAGAATACCTCATCCCAAGAGGTCAGAATGAGCCCAGCCTTGCACAACCAAAACAACTTTTTTGTTTTGTTTTGTCTAAAAAATAAATGAACCATTGTTTCAATGTTTAGTGTGTACGTTGTTAATCATAGGATTGGAATGGATGGAAAGGTGTAGAGAAATGAAGACTGGTCACCCATTCATTATTTTGTAGTTTTCTTTTTATATAGCCAACCTTCCAAAGGCTATGTTTGATACATATTTTTTTATACAGACAATTAAGCCTGGAATGGATGTTTTATTTTGAGTGGATTTGTTGATAAATTATAAATTCAGTAATTAAAATGAGGTCATAATAATGGGTCAAATCCATAAAGTAAATTGTGTGCTGTACCTAAGACACAAATTGGGCTTTTAGTAGAGGCTGCCTTGAGCAGTGCCAAAAGTGGATACACACCCCTTTATTTTTTTAAAGACAGTGGATGGGTGACATGTCACAGTGACATCACCAAGAAGGAAAATGTTAATCAAATTGCAGCAGCTGTCTGGAACAGCTCCAGTATTATCCCCCACTTTTATTTTGCTGTTAATTAAAAAAAGTCTCAAAACATGTATTACTTTTGAGAAAATGAACTGATAATATCTAAGTGGAAGGTTTTTGTTTATATTTTGCACCAATAAATATGAAAAAAAGTCATAATTTACATGGCTGTAAAGCCGTATCTTTGGCCCAGCCACATTTGCATGAAGAATAAACCAGTGTTGCCTTTTCAGAGGAAAAGCTACTTTTCATACAGAATTAAATGCAGCTTGTTGAAACACTATCGCACCCTAGGGGACAGTGAACTACCTTTAGTGTTTTTTTAATCGAGCAGCAAATTACAGGAGTGACACTTGTGAGCAACTCCGACTTGGAAAAACATTTTAACAGCAGAAAGTTCTGGAAGAAAGGCCAAAGTACAAGGTAATAAATGATCCTACTTGATTATGAAAATACATCACTTTTTACAGGATCTTTTTTTCTTCACATTTCTGATTCCTTTCCCCAGAGATCAGTGTAAAGGCCGTTAGCTGTGGTAGTCTTGCTTTCTAACGAGGTTGAATGTTATCAAAACTCGCTGTAGTCTCCCCTTTTAAAAGTCTCACCCAGCTGCCTTACCATAAACCGTAATGTGAAGTTACAGGATACTCTATTCAAGTCATGTATTTCTGAATTGTTTAACAGTTTTTAAGGCTGTGGCATACAGGGACACTTTTTTGGCAAACTTGATGGGTGTCAGTGGAACTTCTTGAATACCTGAACAGACCATTAGCTGCAGAGTTGCCTAAAAACTACCATGACCACATCTAAAAACACTATCGATGTCATTCCTCTTTAAGATGACTGCCATTACTCCCATGTTCTTTTGTTGGGGGATGGACATCACTGCAGGTCAGGGAGCATTCCTGACAGTCAATATTGAATCTGTTTTGTTGAGCCGATTTTATTTTCTGAACCCCAAATAGAAAGTTCACTATGTATTAAAATATAGAATATACTATAAATGTACACGGGTTCCTATTTTTGTGAAGAGGAAATATTTCCCAATGACCTGAGCAAAGTAAATAAAGTGTCGCAACTCTGAGTGAATGAGATTGATTCTTGTGAATTGAGGAAAAAAGAAAAAGAAAAAAGTACAATGGGGAACACATGCACAACATTGATATCAAATTATTTTTATAGTCCATAGATGTTACTTAAGTTGATTTGACATTTTAAAAGTCAAAAATAAATCCAAGCCTTTATAGGATTGGTAGTTTGCATATAACGAGTCACATGATCTTGTTTCGACTCCTACAACCCTCAACACAATCTTATGGTATATAGAGCCGTATTAGTGGCACATTTTATCATTAACTATACCCGGAAACAAGTGATTTTTATGTGAATGCAAACGTGGTCTTTGACAGCTTTTATTCGAAGGTGGAGGAAACATTTCAAATCATTTGAGTTCAAATGAAAAGCAACATTTCATCCATATACATGTATTTACAGATGCACTGGCACTTTGATGCACTTTAGAGGCAAGGTTAACAACTCAATTAGTGGAAAGAAAAGGAGAGGGTGGTGAGCACACAGATCAGATAGGGCACACTCTGTTACATATACTCTACATGCTTAAAGTCTGGGAATGTTATGATCTAAAGAATGCAAACTCCATTTCCTGGTGAGGAACTTAAGTCAGAATAGCTGCACCAAACTATGATGAACCGTTGACTTTGGACTTATTGGTTTTCAGAGAATTAAAACAAAAAGGAAAAGCTTAGCTAAGTGCATCTGATCTCCTGTCAGTCAGCCATCAGTGGACACTGCGCTCTGCAGCACACATCTGATGCCCCTCAACTGCCTGGAGTGGATTCCTCTTCTAGTCAGTTCCTAACAGAACTAATGAAAGAAGGAACCAAGAAACAACTACTTCTACAAGGCATCCACTGAGAGGTCTTCACCTCACTTGCGGTTTCTAACAGTGGAAGCATGGACAGGGTAAGAAGGCCCACTGAGATGCATCATGGGTTTTTATGTGTATAGTGCACCTCCATAATGCCTGGTCCCTGGCCCTGTGCTGCTAACCAGCAGGCTACATTATCCTCTCCCCCTACAAACAAACTCTGCTTCAGAATAACAAAAAAAAAGTACCCCAATGTGGGAATTATCACCATCACAATCCTCTTCAGTTTGTCAAAATTGAACTGTAGATGACACGGATGGAAAGCGTGGCATTCCAAGGTGCAGAGGGAAAGGGGTGGGGGGATTGTAATCTTTTTCCCAATAAATTCACTATCTTGTATCCCGCCCCCCCCAGTGGCATCAAGGACTTGTGATCTTGAGGGAAAACGGATAATTTAAAAAAACAAAAACTAATATGCAAGTGTCCAAATTCAGTCCATTTAGAGTCTATTGTAGAAAAAGAGGAAACACTGATATATTGAAGATCAGCAAAGCAAGTTCTTGGTTCTCAATTCTTCTCCTCAGCCTTCACCTCCTTTTTCTCCTCTTCTTTCACCTCAGTCTCCTTTTTGACCTCTTTTTCTTCTGATGCCTTGTCCTTTACGGAGAGTTCCTCCAGCTTCTCTGCCACTTTGTTTGCGCTATCAGTGTTGCCTGTGGCAAAACAGTGAAATGTGTCAACTAAAAACAGTCAGTTTGAACATAACTCAGTTGCATGTCTTCAGCTTGCCTAGCATGTACCTTTGTCTTTAACAGAAAACAGTCCTGCCATTTTCACTTTGCATACCAACTCACTGTCTTATAAGGGTGTGACGAGACACGAGGATGGATTCACGAGAACGAGATTTTAACACTATTTTAAAGAAAAATTAAATGATGAAATATGACTGGAAAAATAGTCCAAATGAAAAATGAGCACTGTGAAAGGTTTTGCCACAAACTCAAATGGCTTCTCTCCTGTATTACTAACCTCTTCAAACCTAATAACTGCGGCGTCCCTCTCTCCTCCCGAACATGCCCCTACAACCTATTAATCAAATAATTACTCATTTCTTACACTGCGCTATAACTATTTTTCTTGCATCTTATTTTTTTTTCCATCTTTATTTATTTGCTCTTTAAATGTTTTATATAAAGGCACTTTAAATTGCCTTGTTGCTAAAAGGTGCCAAAGAACTAAAGTGGCCTTGTCTTGCCCTAAAACCTCAGCCTGTCACCAGGGTAAATAAACCCTTCTGTCTTGTGCCTGTCAGTCAGTCACCAGGGCAATAGAGAACACCTGTCTGTCTCGGTAGCGTACATTAACTGCACGGCGATCTCGCCATTACATTATATTGCAGCAAAGGCTGCCTGTGTTAAGTTTTGAAAAGTGTAACCACACTTCTCCGCTTTACCGACATTGCTGTGTCTCACCTGCAGAGGTGAGAAACTTTCTGTCTGCACCCCACCTCTGCGTGGGTGTGTTTGTTGGAGCTGAACCCCGGTCTCTGTGAAACAGAGGAAAGAGAAGCTCGCGCTTATGTGGTCTCTGGTACCGAAATTTGGCACCGATTTAACGTGAACTGGTCTTGGTCCCGAGTAGTACTGATGTAATGCTGCAATTGTGTACCGATATCACGAGACAACTTTTAAACTCAATGAATAATACTGTAACGTTTTAATCGCCACACCTCTACGGTCTTAATATTCCCCCTCTTCGTACAGCCACTATGTGCAATTTATGATTTTAGGAGGACCATGTGACCCTTTGCTAATGTGATCATAATAGAAAACAGTTTTACTGTGTGATACATTTGAATTGTAATGTAGCAGAACATAATGACACTAGCCTCAGAAAAAACAGTGTGTGTGTTACATTCTGCGTGTTTATGTAGCAGACAGAAAAAGTTCGAGGCTGGAGTGAACAGCAAAGAACAGAGTGAGTCTGCACATCACTTAAACCTGAGCAATGCATTGGGGGCCCTGAAAATAAAAAGGCATGTTAGCATGTAAAATGGATTACAATTACTAGTAACCCAATGAACTCTCTGCTTAGGTAGTACATATTTTAAATAACTAATTGGAAACATTAACACTTTTTCATGTTGGAAAAACAATGTAATCTAACCATAACCTGCATATAATCCAACTTTAAATATTTTAATAGATATTCGCCTGAAGTTCAAGTTTCATGTACCTGTTCCGTCAAGACTTTTTTTGACCTCCTCCTTGCACTCGTCAAACTTCCCCTTGAACTTCTGAGCATCTGTAAACAGAACAGAGAGTTAGTGTATATTCACATGAACGGGCGGTTGTATGATGGCCAATGAGGCTGCATAATAACGCACTGACAAACAGGAACACCTGTAATGAAAAAGCTGCTGGGATTTTGATGCTGGAAGTTACAATGGGCTTCTTAAAGCACTCTCACTTCAGTGTGTTCACTTTATCTTTCAAATTAAAACACTGGTGTGGCCACATTTCTATTGGTACATTGGACTAGATGTATAAATACTTACTTTCTGCATTTAAAAAGCGTATTGCCAGGAGTTCAGGTTTGGGGCTTTCGTCAGCATAATCTGCTAGTGTGTTCCACACCCATGCCCTGTCACTGCCGGCGTTGGGCTTCAGCTCCATGCTAGGCATAACTGTAGTTCACAAGAGAAGGAATAAGATGAACACGTTAAGGCTAAGATATAGGCATATACACTGTATGATGACATATTTGGTGGTTGCACAACTATTAGCTGTACATTAGAAATTTGTTAGACAGGATATGTAAGACAATACTCTGTCTTAAAAAATACAGAATTAAAGCAAATTGTCAAAGTGCCTAAGCCCCAGGCAGCTCAGGAATTAGACAGCTCCAAGCCTTACAATGGAGCATTACATTTACATACATGCCATTTGGGATATTTATTTTCCTTTTAATATATAAGCCACTGTTGAACGTTCTTTTAAAAAATTAAAATTAAAAGAGAGGGGGTGGGGAGGGCCTTGTACAATTATTTTGTTCCCCTGCTGTACTGAAAACTTACCAAACTGTGAACCCAAGACCAATACGGTCATGATATAAAATTGCAATTAATCTACTCACTGTGATGATTGGCACAAATCTTCAAGGTGCGGTCTCTCCTCATCAAAAGGCGGATTGTGCCCTTCTCTTTGTGTTTCAGCAGCTTGACGTCACCCGTTCCTCTCTCCTTCCACTCTGGTGGGTCATTCTCAGAGGCAAAACGATATAGTTTAGCCCGCCTAGGAAAACAATGGTATACTAATCAGCAAACACAACCCACCACTCTTGTGACAAATAACATGCAAATGAACAAAGACTATTAAAATGACTTACATTTTAAAGAGTTCCTCCTCATCCTCTTCTAATGTTTTCACATCTTGCTCAGGAAGGGACACGATGGGCTCAAAGTGGGGATCATGATTAGAGTCCTCTGCATTATCTGCAGTGGTTTCGGGCTCTTCCTGGTCCTAAAGCAATAGATGAGTTAACTCAAAGCAAAAATGTCTACTTATCTATGTCAGACATTCAGAGTAAGTTAAAGTAATTAGGCATATGGTCAGTGTGATTCTTTGAAACTCACTAGAACGTGACTTCTGTCAAATGACCAACAGGACATGAATGCTTCAATGGAGGGATTTAAGAGCTCATTGGTTAACAGGAACAGGCAAAGCCCTTAGTAAATCGCTATTGCTGAGCCAAGCATCTTTAGTTCTATTTCGGGTTGCATGTTCCCACGTTGAATGTTAACTACTTATTTGGCAAGAACACACATTCTCTGCACATAAAATAACTGAGGATAAAGATGGCTATTCATTACAAATGTGCGCAAGATCATGACCTGTGACAAAGTGTGAAAATACCATACGGAAATAACTAACGCTAGGTGCAGTTTCATTTAGCGGATACGAAACTAAGCAAACTCGGGAGACCTTACTTTTTTAGGGTGGCAACCCCTCTTCTACCCCATTATGCTCACCAGCTTTTCTAGTTAGCGGGTAACTTTTAGGTGTATCCCGCTGAAGTCGTTGCGACTTGGCAAAGGGAGCTAATGTTAACGTTAAAATTGCTAGTGACATTAAAGATAATATCGGTATAATTAATTAAAAGTCACAGCTTGAATAATGGATAAGGTGGATACCGTTATATTAAGTTTGGTTTGGTCGCAGTTGCATTTTACCGCCTAATGTTAAATAGTTCAACTTTTTTCGAAGACAACTCCTTGTGAAGTTGCCTAGCTAACATGAGTTAACGAGGCCTTTCACTAGCAGGCTAACCATAGTCGACAGCTAGCTAACGTTAATCGATTGTCTTTTCGCACAACGGTGTGTGTCGTTAACTAATATGTTAATTTGACAAGAATTTAGGTGACATGTTTGGGCTAACTGGCACTCCATCCAATGTAACACCGTTACTGCCCGATAATACGCCGTCACTGACTCCAGCGCCCTGCTATTAAAGCTAACAGCAGCCAACAAATGTTAGCAACTGCTGTGCTTGGCAGACAAAGACAAGGGACCCAGATAACCTTTGTCTTTGGCCAGCTGGTTAAATGCAGTAGTAAAACACCCCGTGCAAATGCCCGACGACTGCGACAGTTAAGTTAGCAGTGTTGTGCACATGCCTTCCTAAGTAGCTAGCTAATGATCAGTGTATGACGGTACTGTTAACATGCTGACTAGCTAACGTTAACGTTACACACTTCAGAGTACTTCCGAGCTCGTCAACGTTAACCCTGAATGCGTAAAAGTATAAAAATCTAGCACGGGACATTTCTAATCGTCTATCAGAATGCACTTACGTTTTAAGTACATCCTATGACATTTAAAACATAGCAATGGGCTTTTCTAGCATCACGAAAGACATCACTCTCGGCATTTCAGGCTCGCAGTTTCCTTTGCAAACTTTGACGAATTACGACATATAAAATAACATGTTTGCCACAAAATTCCGATTTCAAGGCGAACATCATGCATTAAATGACCTAAAACGCGCGACCTCACCTTTGGGTCTGCCATATTAATGTAGATGTTTGTAGATTATGGAAGTAGTTAGATTCAAATCCCAGACTGGCCGCCGTTCCCCTCGGCTGCTCACTTCCTGCTACAGCTTTCGCGCGCCGAATTTCCTACGTATGCCCGCGCCCACACTGTGACAGTGCGCGCACCGCCTCTCTCACGTCTCTGGGACTGCCTGTATTACACAAAATGCTGTTTTTATCACAAGATTTCTACCAATTGATTAATTGTGTCAATTTGTACAGTACCTACTGCAAAAAACATTATTTGATTTAATATACTGAAATTTTAACCGAGGTGCGAAGATTTAGGAATAATTATATCCGTAAAGAGTTATCAAATAAGCCAAACTTGATCAGCAATATGGTTCAAACAAATACTCAAGGTAAGGACGTAAGTGAACCATTGTAATGTGCAACAAAGAAAAGACGTGTGTATCTTCAGATTTTTGTAACATTAAATAAGCTGTAACTATAGACCCCATGTATCCCACTCTGTGTACATTCAGCCTATTTAAAATAATATGTCTTAACTATCAGCAGTTTTCGCCTTAAATCGCTTCTGTCCTTTCAGTTTATAATGTGCCGTATAGTGTGTATTATTAAAAACCAAAACAATAGTTCAATTTTCCCATAGGAACAACAAAAAGAAAATAAAAAAGAAATTGAAACAGTTATTGTTGAATGGAAAACAGAAATCCTTGAAACGCGTGTTTTTAAATTCATAATTTCACATTATAACGATGGACATGACGCTCGAGCCCTGAATATGACGACTGCCACTTTAAATGAGTTCAAAGTTCACCGCTGCACGTGGTTAAATCAACATGGCAGCGCCCTGCACATTTAGTAAGTAGTGGAATTGAAAGTATATAAAAAGGTAAGATACATGAAAAACATTTCATGGACTTCCATTGAATATGGCCGTTGGCGGTATTTAGCGCGACAGGGACCTGTACACTGTTAAAAGACAGATTAAACAAGAACAACAAAGAACGCAACTTCAGTGCATGCCCTGCAGCCTTTAGCTTACATTATATATGTGTGCAGTGCAAGTGATGGAAGTATTTTAGCATGACCTACAGCCCAAACTCTAGTCCGTAGAAGTTATTGCACTTACATAACAGCTGTTCTTTATATGTAAACGTTCTTTTTTTGCCCTCGCATCTAGATTTTGAAGTTCATTGTAACAATTGTTAAAAAGTTACAATGTCTCCTAATCAAGCTTGATATTTGAGCACACTGTCCAGCTAAAATCGTTAAAAAGCCAAGTGTCTGGCAACATTGATATGACTGTTAAAAACGTTTTTTTTCATATATGTTTTGTCTTTTTGAATGTAAGATCAGTCTGCTAATTGGATAGTTATTTTACAGCATCAACAGAGTGATGGCAGATGTTAGTGGCAGCCCAGTGGCTGATACTCCACCCTCAAAGGAGGAAAAGCCCGATGAGCCTCCCCTGGACTCCAACAACGATGATGTAAAGCCTGATGTCAAAGCTGAAGGGGGGAACGAGGCAGCCTCGGACCCCAGCATGTACCGCTACATCAAAGAGGACCTC